>NC_083438.1:37261174-37428578 GCF_020745735.1 Hemiscyllium ocellatum
GAGATAGATTTGAGGTTGAGGCAGGAGGCTTTTGATTTTGCCTGGAATGTCGATTTTCCTGCTACTCAGATGCTGCCTGACCTGCTGCGCTTTTCCAGAACGACTCTAATCTAAACTCTCTTGATTTCAAAGTCAACTTTCTAATGACTAACCATTAAAAATAGACAGAGTACCATAATTTAAGAAGGTAAGATGATCTCCTCACCTGGAAGACAGACGATTGCAAGGCCTTTTAAGAAAACAAACAGAATCTCTAAAATTATTGGTTGTTGCATGTTGTGTGCCTCTATTCATTGAGTCTACAGGTCAAGTTCAGAAACTGAATTGTAAATGGTTCCTTATGTACACATATATAAACCCTCAGTGACATAGTCCATGTTATTCCAGTGTACTGAGCAGGCTCATTAAGCACATTCCTATGACATTGCACATTCCCTCTACGCTGGCCGTTTGAAAATAGAAATGGAACAAATTATAATCTCTCCCCTTTCCCACCCCAAGGATTTTCATGAACAAATAAGTGTGTTTGTTTATCACTGCTGCTGTGGAAATGCTTGGATTAGGAAATGGGTTATTAAATTTCGCTTCTTATGTCAGACACTGGACGGATTACTGTGGGTGTAGTGACTGAAGCCCAGAGTTGTGTGAATTTGGTACACTGTTTCCCTTGACATTGTGGGCAGCGACTAAATTCTAGGCACTAAGCCTAGAGAAATATTGTATCAGATCCCACTGTAGAAAGTTACCATTTCAGACACAACATCTCATTTACTCAGTAAATGTGAGGGTAAGATCCTTTCACTCCAGAACATGACTCCAGCGCATCAGACACAATTAATGGCTCCATCTAAAATAAAGTTGCCTTTTCCCCGAAATCTCCCTATGGAGAACCAGTCTTCCTTTCCTCCCAGAGTTCAGTTCAGTTCTCGTCCATGTTGAAGCTCAGATGGTGATGTTTTGGTTGAGTGAGTGTGGCAAGGCGTGTGGAGCCATGATTGTCAAACAAGGAGAGGGACGGAACAGCTGTGGTGTGACAGAATGGGCTCAGAGGGCTGAATGGACTTCTCCTTTGATTTTTTTCACCTTTTCTGCCTGAGCAAGTGAGAAACCACCTCACATCACAGATTGGCCAACTGTGGTAAAATGTCGATAACAAGGAATGAAACATTGCACGCAACAATGAGATTCCTCACTCTCCGTCCAACAGTCAGTGGGTATCAGTCAAAACAGGAATGAATTATCAACGTGATAATGTCCAAACTGATTGTACTATGGAACAAGGCCAATCCCAGAATGAAACCTGAATTGATAGATCATCTTGAAACATAAAACATAGGGACGTGGGAAGTCCATTCATCCCATCAATTCATTGTCAATCCCATTTGATATAAACATAGCTTATCATCCAACTCAGTCCCCTGTTCCTGCTTTTCTCCTCCTATCCTTAGATCCCTTTACTGCTAAGAATTATGACTCCATCTTGAAATCATTCAATCTTTTGCCCTCTACAGTTTGCTTTAATAAAGAATTCCAGAAGCTCACCACTCTGTGTTTGTAGACATTTCTCCTGGTCTCAGCCCTAAATGGTTTACCCCGTACCTTTAGACTGTGACCTCAGTTCTGATATAATTAATTTTTGGCATTCATTAATCTCACAGTTTATCACTGTGACACAGCGACACACAGCATCATATACACACATAGTCTGGACAACAAAAGTTTAGGAAAACAAGAAAAGAAAAACAATATTAGCACATTTAGACAGAAGGCAGGTTTTCATGAGCTTAAAATTAGATATATTCAACAAAATTTGCAAAACTGTCCATTACTGGAGACTCAAGCAAAGAGAAATCACACGCCACTGATACCTCTTTCAGTTTCTCATTGACTAATTCCTTCTGGAATCTTTCCCATGTCTGTGGAGACGACTTCACGATTGGTTTTTTGGACCAGGTGGAATGATATTTTCACTCAGATGTTCGGTTCTGAAGTTTCTCATGTCTAATGAGTGGTGTTTGTTTCATCCAATTTCTCAGGAATCTCCACAAACAGTTTCAGGGACTGAAGGTGAAACAGCTGGGGAGAGTGTTTGAAAATTTGGAGGATGTTACCAAGAAAGGGAGGGTTACGCGTGCTGTAGGAGGTTAGAGAGATGGGGAGGGGGTATAAGGGCTAGAAGAAGTTACAGAGATAGGGAGAGGATGTAAGGGCTTTATGGAGTTATAGAGAATGGGAGGGGGTATAGGAGCTGGAGGAGTTTACAGAGATAGAATGCGATGTTGGGTTTGATGGAGGTTTTAGAGAGAGTTGGGAGTGCTGGGTTTGGAGGAATTGACAGAGTTAGGGAGGGGTGTAGGGACTGTATGAGACAACAGACATAGGGAGGGTTGTGAGGACTGGAAGAGGAAACAGAGGTGGGGGATGTAGGGGTTGGAGGAGGTTACGGAGATAAGGAGGATGTGTAGGGCCTGGAGATAGGGAGGGTTTTTAGGGTGTGCATGGAGGTTTCAGAGACAGGGAGAGGTTCGTGTATACTTACTCTGCTATCCAACTCAGTCCCCTGTTCCTGGTTTCTCCCTAACCCCTGTGATCCATTAGCCCTGAGAGGAACGTTGAATGTCGGAGCAGGAAAAGAGTGATGCGGATCACCTTATGTCAGTTTGCAATCCCATGGTGCATTTCATTGCCCATTGAGGCTGGAAAAGTCACATGATATTGAAATACTGTTAAAACTTGGAGACAGACTATTGGATTACATCATCCTCCCTCCCTCAGTATTCACAATGCAGTAAAATTAAATCATTCAAAGACTGTCAACATTGACGAAATGCCTCCTAACCAGCCTTTTAAATAGCCATTTCAGACTCTGCGAATAATTAATTCCAGACACTGGGTTGTATGGCATATACAGGGCTTAGCAATTTATTAACAAAAGGGCAATATTTACAGAGTAAATATAAACAGCAAAGTATTCCAATTGGTCTACATTTTAAACCCCAATAGCTTTGTTTTCAGTCTCATTCACACAGTAGACAGACAAACTAACACAATTCAGAGATACATTAAAGAATGTGAGAAAGCTGACCAGATTATTTCAGCGGTTCACAGGGTGGTTCATGGCAGGGATGATGGTTTCTTGCTTGACTTTTTGAAAATGTGGATCAGACTCTCCTTTACAGATCACTCAGATAAAGACAGTTATACTTATAACTTAGTTTTCTGTTCCCTGAGTTCAAAAGAGCTGATTAAGGAAGTTAGGCAGGAAGATTTCAAATCTTTGCCTGCAGCGCCAATAGCCAGATTAATAGAAACACAGCCCAAACCCAACCTAACTTGTGACCATGCCCTGACAGACTGACTGTCTCTTCCATGATATCCCAGTTACCATTCAACATCTGCACTCTGCCTGAGATAAGGTCTTTTCCAGACTTGCTGGAACCAATTCCTGGAGAGTGACCTCATCGATAACCAACTTCTGTCATCTGTTTCACAAAGGTGGCAGGTAGGGCTCTCACTTCATTGTACAAGATAATGTGAAAGTGGATGAATTGTCTAGAATGTGAAACCAATTAATTAAGTTAACAAATTAAAGGAAAGTGATAAAAGATTAGGAAGAAAACAGGGATGATTCAGTGCCAATGGAGGGAGGTTTTGCTTTCTGTTGTCTGTGTGTCAGACACTTGGTGAAGAAATGCATCTTGGGAAATGTGCTTCATCTCACTTTAGGGTGGAGGCATATAAAGACACTTTTACTTTTATTATTGTCTGTGGACCAAAAATGGGGCAAAACGTTGTTCTATAAACAAGAAAACTGTGTAGTGAATTCTGTTCAGTGTTAAAAAGATTAGTGGAACATATTGACAGTTTTATACACATTGTTGTCTTTTGGGACAACAAGAGAGTGTCTCAAAAACTTTTTGTGTGTGTGAGAGAGTCTGTGTGTTTTTGTGTGCGTGTGTGTGAGAGACAGAGCATGAGCGTATTTCTGTGTGTGTGTGTGTGTGTGTGAGTGTGTGTGTGTGTGTGTGTGTGTGTGTGTGCATGTGTCTGCGTAAGACAGACAGAAAGTGTGTGCGTGCATGAATCTGTGTACGTTTGTGCTTGTGTGTGAGAGAGGGTATGTGCAGGGCAAGACACCATTTGATTGATTTTTAATCAGCACCAGTTGTGTGTTCAGGAGAGCTCAGGACAGTGACAATCTCTTGCTTGTTCCCTGGACAGGTCAGTGCAGCCAAGTGTGTGGAGAATACAGTGTAAGGACCAGACTGTGAAGACAGAGCATCCATATCACTCTCTCCTTTCTGCAGGGGAACTGAATGAAGACACCCTGATAGCTCAGCGCTCCCTCGCAGTGTTCCTCTGCTCTCCCTGAAAACCCTCTGGTAAAAGGGACAATTGGAAATCACTTCCACACAAACAGAAATGTCAAATTTTGAAGCAGTGAACGGGAGACTGAGAATTGCTGTCCCACAACCTCGTTCATCATCAACTTTTTGAAGAAATTGAAAGGTTCTGAAAGAGAGCAGCACATATTTACTTGATTTTATTTTATCTTAGCGCATAAAATATTTTCCTTCTCCGTCCTTTTTGGTCATCTCTCTGAGTGAACAAAAGTCTTTGAAGTGGAAGAAATGAAGTTACAGTTTGGCAATTGAACACTTTTTTTTCAATTTGTTAACAGTAATTTGAACACAATAATGTGATTTTCACGGTGATGCTAAAAAGGTGCGCATATTCCTTTAACAGAAATTGGATATTTGTGCAAAATTGGGTAATATGGTGCTTTCATCAAGTGTTCACGTTCTTGAGAACTTGGTGAATAGTTGGGCTGGATTTCCAGTGCACTTCAGTTAGAGCACAGCGAGAGTATTGTGTGCAGTTCTGGAATCCACTGATAGGAGGGTGTGTTTACACTGGAGAGGGTACAGAGGAAGATGTACCAGTGTGTTGTCTGGGCTGGACAGAGTTTCAGTTATGTGGAGAAATTGGACAGAGTGGGTTTCTTTCCTTGGAGCAGAGGTGACTGAGGGGAGAGATGGTTGAGATGTGTAACTGTATGAGGGACACAGACAGAAGAGACAGGAAGAGGCTTTCCCCATTGATTGGAGGCGTGGATAACCAGGGAGATAGATTTGAGGTTGAGGCAGGTTGTTCAGATGGAATGTGAGGGAAATGCTCTCACATAGGATGTTGTGGGAAAGTGTAGCTCACTGCCTGTGAGGGTGGGAGAGGCAGAGACCCTTCTAACCATGAAGAAGTATTTTGATGTGCACTTACAATGGTGAGATGTTCCAAGATATTGAGCAAGTGCTTGAAAATAGCATTAGAATAGTTAGGTGGTTGCTTTTGACCATGTAGATTTGATGTGCTGTGCTGTAGACATCAAGGGCTCTCTGACTGTCCTGTTGAATCATAAAAGTTGCTACCCAGTCTCTGAAATTCTTCAGACCATTCATACCTGTCTCTTGCTGCAATCTCTTCAAACCTCACAATGCTAAGTCTATAAAGTTCTTGTCCATCAACACCCCTCACTCCTCCAACTCTGCCACCCTACCCACCTACTTTTATGTTTTACTCAGTCACAGCATACTGGTGTCATTATCTGGGACAGCATTTATTCTTCATCATCCCTGAGGATGGGCAGCAGACTGCATAGAGTGTGCTCCTATCTCTCTCTCTCTCCATCTGTCCTTTCCATGCAGGGAACCGAACCAAGATAACTGAGTAGCTGACAGCTCTCCCTCACCTCTCCTCTGCTCTCCCTGAAACCCCCCTGTTGAAAGGGACAGTTGAAACCCACTTTCAGAGACCCAGAAAGGGTGAATTCTGAAGCCCACTGGTGCTGCATATCATTCAGTCAGATGATGCACCTCCATTTTCCTCACTCACCCTTTGTCTGTTTGTAGAAGAGAATTGTGCCCGTGCGAATAATGCAGGATGTAATCATTCCCACCATGGTTAGTGATTGGGGGAAGGTTTCCAGATCCTCACTCTATCTGATTCTACTTTATCATGGCAGTCCTTCAATGCACTTGGCTCACATTTTAAGCCTGTTTGCCCCGCCCACACACCCGTTCCTTTTTCCCCCTTTCCACACACATCATCCCATCCTTTATCTCCTCCTGTCATTCAGCTGAATCCACACTGTACATTCTCCAAAGCCAGTACCACCTTCCTGAGGAGCGGTCCCTTACACAGTGATGGACTTACACAGATCAGGTGTAACCATGGGTTTATCAAACTGAAGCCTAACTGGGTTCCCTTTCCATTCCAAACACCATTGAGGAAGGCTGGCACTGCTTTGACCATCTTCAATGTCTCTCTGCTTCCTCACCCTGATTGTCACACACAGTCAGATGTATCTGCTGTCTTGGTGCAACATTGAAGCTCTCGTTTTGTTGGAACTACCAGAACCGATCTTTCTGTAACACAAAAGGCATTCGACCGCCCGATGAGTCAAAATTTCAGGTACTAAATCAGTAGATAACTGAATTTTTGTGACTAACTTTAAATATCCTGCTTGTTTACCTCATCACTTCCTTCATAACTGTTCCGTGTTCAGTGCATTAACATTCCCAGTCTGTACCTGAACACCGAACCATACAGTATCATGGTGGTTTTCCACTTGAATTTGCATTCTTGCACTTGATCCTGATCAGTGCCAGACAGTAACTGCAATAAAGTACTTTCTTTTTTAATGATAATTTGATTAGCCTATCCATCATTTGCTGTTATGCAGAACACAGAATCCATGCTTCAAAGAGTAAAACACAGAATCGCTAGCAGATCTGTCCAGTGTGTGTATTAACTCGACTGGAACAAACTTAGCAACTCAGTGATATGAACAAATCCACAACTGTTGCTGAATGTGCCATGATATTGGGTTCCTTTGGAATTGGAACCATTGCACCTGGGTGTTGTGTTGATCTCGAACAGAGTGAGTTCGGGTGTGTGAAAGCTCCATGAGCTGAGCACAGCTGAGTTCCAATGGACTCAGTTGGATGGGGATGGGTGGAGTTGGACTCCAATTGATGGAGCAGGAATGGGCTCGGTTGAAATCCATGTCATTGCTTTATTGTTTTATTCAGTGGAAGATTGCTACTTTTTGACATTGATTAGAAATGTATTTCAAGTTCATTTTAAAATCTGAGAAATAAATGTTTCCCATTATTTTAAGATCATTTCAATTGCAAGTACTATTTCTGAGCTCCTTAATACACAATGCACATTGAAAACATCCTCTCGAGAAGATAAAGGACAGCAGTCTGTTGCTGTCCCTTAATTCCAGGATGTGAGCCCTCCATGGACAATAATATATTGAGTGACTGATGTGAAACTAAACTGAGAGAAAGTAGGAGATGAACAAGAAATAATAATAACGAATGCTGTCAGAAAAGGGTTTGGAAAACAACCACAAGTTTTATTTTGAAGGAACATTCCTTAGGGAGTGCTGTTTGCAATCCTTTTGCATCTCCACATGGAATAAACCAGTGTAGTGGAACTGTGCTATGTAATGTGGATGGGGTTGAAGAGAGTGCTGACGAGATTTGAACTAACATGAGACATCACACATGTTTTTACGATCATGTATAAATGAGTGTTGATTCTTATCCCAGGAGCTCAGTCCAGACTCCAAGCCCAGCGCGAAGTTAATGAATGAGGTCACCAACATTAACAATGCAAGGACCAATAATTCTACAGATCTTATTCGCTTTCTTCCATTTCTTTGCAATTGTCTGTGTTCCAGGTGAGGAGATCTTCCCCGTTACTGACTGTGGTGTTTATAGTTCGGTCTGTGTTTTATGGTGAGATATTTGATTGATTAGTTTGGAAGTGAGATGTGGATGGTCTGATTGAAGGTGACCTTGGGGAAGCTGCAGTGCCATTTTTCCGGAATGTTACAGGAATGAGAATCTTCAGTTGTATGGAGAGAGGAAAGAGGTTGCCCAGTGTCCTTGGAACTGAAAATGGTGGGGGATGCAGGGATGGCGGGATAGAGAGCGTGAGCAGAATAAACCCCTAAACCTGAAGAAATTACCCCTGGAGCCTGCTTCACTAATAAATCGGATCTCAGATGATCTTAGATTCCCCACATCCTGCTCTTTCCCCATTACCCTTGATCCTCCGACTGATCAAGAATCTAGTAAGGCAGCCTAAAATATACAAAAGATTTTTTATATCTCACAGCTAACAATGGCAAAGATTTTGAAAGACTCACAACCCACTGAGGGAAGACATCCCCACTCAGTTCAGTGTTAAATTTCAGCTCCTATATTCTGAGACTGTGCCCCCTTGTCCTAGAGTCTCCCATGAGAGGAAACATCCTCTCAGCATTGACCCTGTCCAGCCCCTTAAGAATCCTCATTCTTTCAATGATGTCACCTCCCATTCTTCTTAACTTCAGTGACTACCATCTTAACCTGTGTAATCTTTGCCCACAAGACAAATCCTCCAGGGATCTTGCTACAGTACCTTCTCTGAACTGTCTGTATTGAAATGATAAATAATGGGAACAAATCTTCACACATTTCTCCAGATGTGGTCTCCACAGAACCTTGTTCAGTTGCAGTAAGAATTCCCTCCTCTTATACTCCAACCCCCTGGAAGTCAGGGACAAATTCCATTGACCTTCCTGATGATCTGCTGCTCCTGTCTGCCAGCTTTCTGTGTTTGATGTACAAGTCTCCCCAAGCGCTTTGGCATTGTAGTTCTCTGCAGTTTTCAATGTTAGAAATGATTAAAATTATGATGATTCCTGTAGCAGGACTTTGATTAACGAGAAGACAGAGAGTGTGTGTAAAAAAGGCAAGGTTTGGAAATAGGTTGTATCTTGGGGCAGTGACAATGTTTTGATTTGAATTCTGTCCCTGGGAAGGTGCTAAATGGAAGGAGATTAAAAATGGAAATTTGATAACCTCAGATCCATGCAGAGCCTTCAGAGAATTGCACATCTTCCATGGATCAGAAAGGAGCTGGGAAGATCTTACACAGCTGCTTCATCTGATAAATGGTGCTGCGAGAGCAAATAAGTCAAATGTTTCCAGTGACAGGAAAGTTGGAAGCAGAGGGAATCAATTTTACACAGTTCTTACGCAGACCAGAGGTGGACTGAGATTTCCACTTCCAGCTGTGAGTTGTTGCCAGTTGGATTCACTGACTGAGCGGGTGCCGGAGGGAGATGACTGCTGGCAATTTTATGAAGAGTATGGGGTAAGAATGTGAAAACATTAAACTCACAGATCAAACAGTAATGTTGAGGGAGTGGTGATAGAGAGAGGGATAATATCCAACAATCTCACTCAATCTTTATTATTCCATCAACCTATGAAATCCCATGGAATGGTGAACACTTGTGTAATTTATAACATTGCAGGAATGAACAATGGAATCCAATTCTGAAAGATTTAATTCGCCTTTGTGGTAAGCCCTACATGTGATGGTATCAATGATGTAAAGCTAACTGGCCAACCTGCAGACAGGAAGGGATTGTTAGATAGAATACACTGGGCAAGAGGAACAAATGAGCTTTGAAGGAACACTGTTTCATGGTAGTGAGTGTTTAGAGACTGGAATGTACTGCTGAAGGGAATGGGAGAGAGGGGTTCTATCTGGGTAACCCACACGGAATTTTGTTTCCATTCCGTAGTGGAAGAATGTGCAGGACTATGGTAACACCAGTGTGTACCATCCACAAGATGCACCCCACAGGTATTCCCCAAGGCTCCTTCGACAGCACTTTCCAAAGACATGGACACATCCATCTAGAAGGACGAGGGCAACAGATACATGGGAGCACCACCCCCTGAAAGTTCCCAGACAAGCCACTCCACATCCTGACTTGGAAACCTATCACTGTACCTTCAGTGCCCCTTGCTCAGTATCCTGGGATTCCCTCACTAACAGCATTGTGGGTCTACATACAACACTTGGAGTACAGCAAATCAAGAATTACAGCTCACCCCCACCTTCTCATGGGCTATTCATTGGCAATTATCACTGGACAAATCAACAAACCCTCATCCCTTAGTGAATAAAAACAACCCATTGCCCTGTTATACAATGAATTTTATGTTCTATATCTTCTCTGGGTAAGGAATTTTTTTACAATTAACATGCAGTTTTATTGGTTAATGCCTGATGTCTTTTCGCTGCTCGATGCTCTCTCTTCCACTAAGGGAAGCATGGTTAGCAGAGTAACAATATTGGATCTTTGCACAATCCCATTAATCACCATTAATTCAGAATCTACACTCCATTTTGTAGAGCAAGAACCCAATTCCATTTTGTTAATAATTTTAAGCACACCACTCAATCAGAAAGGGGATTGAAGTGAGAGACCTACTTTCATTTACTTTGCAATCTCCATTTTGTTCTGAATGATTTATGTTTCATGCAAAGAGTGCTGTGGGAAAAAATATATAATGGGCTGTTCACCACGGACAGCCCATGTCGTTGTTTATGTTGTACACTGAGAAAAAGGGCTAATCATTTTCAGGTCCAATGTTCCAATATCCATCATCACTCCTTGCTAATATAAATCAGAAGGGAAGTGGGAGAACTTAGATTAACCAGAGGACAGAGAGTGTGCACAGCTGTAAAAAAGGCAAGGATTGGGAATAGGTTGTATCTGGGGCAGTGACAATGTTTTGATTTGAATTCTGTCCCTGAGAAGGTACTAAAAGGAGGGGATTGCTATCATTCCAACACATCACAGGGATTTCTCAGAAGTGATTGCACCTTCTTTCCATTCTCAGTCATGATTATATTGACTAGTATCTGTGGTTATTCATTCTGTGCACATTTATCTTCCTTTATAAATGAGACTGCTGTGTGGAACCACTTGAAACATTGGAATTTTGACAGGGGCAGAACATGCCTCAAAAAACCTTATTGAATTCTTTGAGGAAGTGATGAAACACATTGATGAAGATAGAGCAGTGGATGTGGCACACATGGATTTTAACAAGGCATTTGATGAGGTTCCCCACAATGGGCTCATTCAGAAAGTGGTCGTAGAGGGTGGTGCTGGAAAATCACCAGTCAGGCAGCATCTGAGGAGCAGGAGAATCGAAGTTACGGGCATAAACCGTTCATCAGGTGTGATCATAACTGCCCAACCAGCTGTGCTTTTCTAGCATCACACTCTCCGACTCTGACCTTCACCATCTGCAGTCCTCACTTTCTCCTCATTCAGAGAGTAAGAAGGCAGGGGATGCAGGGAAATCTGTCTGCCTGGATACAGAATTGGCTGGCCCATTGCAGACAGAGTATGGCAGTAGATGGAATGTATTCAGCCTGGAGCTCGGTGACCAGTGGTGTTCCACAGGGATCGGTTTGATGAGATTAGATTCCCTACAGCGTCCTGCTCTTTATGATTTTTATAAATTACTTGGATGAGGAAGTGGAAGGGTAGGTTAGTAAGTTTGCCACTGATGAGAAGGTTGGTGGCGTTGTGGAGAGTGTGGAGGGCTGTTGTAGGTTGCAATGGGACATTGGCAGGATGCAGAGCTGGGCTGATAAGGGGCAGATGGAGTTCAATCTGGAAAAGTGGGAAAAGTTCTCTTTGGAAGATCAAATTTGAATGCAGAATACAGGATTAAAGACGGGATTCTTGGCAGTGTGGAGGAATGGAGGGATCTTGGTTTCCATGTCCATAGATCCCTCAAACTTGCCACCCAAGTTGATTGGGTTGTTCAGAAGGCATATGTTGTGTTGACTTTCATTACAGGAGGATTGACTTTAAGAGCATCGCGGTTATGCTGCAGCTTTTCTCATTGTCACAAAGAAGGATGAGAGGTGACTTGATAGAGGTGTACAAGATGATGAGGGACATGGATAGAGTGGGTAACCAGAGATATGTTCCCAGGGCAGAAACGGCTATCACGAGGGGGCATAGTTTTCAGGTGATTGGAAGAAGGTTGAGGAGAGGTGTCAGAGGCAGGATCATCAAACAGAGAGCGGTGTGTGAGTGGAATGCACTTCAGCGGTAACAGTAGAGTCGGACACTTTAAGGACATTTAAGCAGCACTTGGACAGACACGTGGATGATAGTAAAATGATCTCAGAGTTTGATCTTCGAGTAGGATCAAAGATTGGCACAACATTGACGGGGGAAGAGCATGGACTGTGTTCTACTGTTCTATTTTGCAACTAGCTCACCGAATTGCGCATTGAGGGTTTATAACTCCCAGTCAGTTTAGCGTTAACAACCCAGTCAAGGTGCTTTAGCTCGATGGGTTACATAGTTTGAATTTCAAGATTTCTGTGTTCAGAGCAAACTCCAGAATTTCAGCATAATTCTAAACCCTATCCTGCGGAGTAGTACTGATGATGTCCTCCTCAGTCTGAGATGCTGATTCCACATGCAGCTTCAAGCTACTTTCGATTGCTTTCTTGGATATGAAACATTCGAAGGTATCAGTGCTCCTTGGTTACTTCAATCAGCATCACGCACAGAAACAACGAGTACGGTCTATCATTCTGTTTGTGGGAACTTGGTCAACCTTGCTTCTGCCTTTCCTTAATTCCAAAATTTATCATTTTTCACACACGCACTGCAGGTGGTAAAGTCTGTTTGGGCGCCTGGTCATTGCAATTCGAAAACCTCTCAGTTGTTGTTGTTGTAAAGACGTTCCTGTTCTTGATGTCAGTGCTGACAATGGCAGTCGTGACAATGCTGTCATTTTAAAAAGGTTTGAGGACATGCAACAGAGAACGATCCAACACAGTACTGTCCCTTCACCCCGCGATGTGGTTCAGAGTATTTATCTTAATCTCAGGTCAACCTAACCTACACACCCCTCAATTCACTGCCATCCATGGGCTTGTCCAGCTGTTGGTTAAATGTCCCAAATGTCTCTGACTCTACCAGCAAATCTTGCAGCGCATTCCACACAGCCACCACTCTCTGCATAACGGACCTACCTCTGACATCACCATAGTACCTTCCTCCAATCACCGAAAAATATGAGCCATTGTGCCAGCTACTCCTGCCCTGGGAAAAAGTCTCTGGCTATCTATTCTATCCATACCTCTCATTACCTTGTACACCTCGACCAAGTCACCCCTTCCTTCTCTCCAGTGTGAAAAGCCTGAGCTAACTCAACCTCGCTTCATAAGACAAGCCCTCCAATCCAGGCAGCATTCTGGTAAACCCCCTCTGCACCCTTTCTAAAGCCTCTACGTCCTTCCTATAATGAGGCAACCAGAAGTGGATACAATATTCCAAGTCTAACAAGGTCTAGCAATGGCTTTATAGAGCTGCAGCATAACCTCCCAGCTCTTAAACTCAATCCCCCTGTTCGTGAAAGCCAAAACACCATAAGCCTCCTGAACAACCCTATCAACTTGGGTTGCAACTTTCAGGGATCTATGTATGTGGACCACAAGAGCCTGTTGCTCTTCCACACTCCCGAGAATCCTGCCTTTAACCCTGTGTTCAGCATTCAAATTCAACCTTCGAAAATGAAGCACTTTGCATTTATCCAGGTTGAACTCCATCTGCCATTTCTCAGCCCAGTTCTGCATCCTGTCAATGTCTAGTTGTACTTTGCAACAGCCCCTGACACTATCTATAACACCATCAACCTTTGTGTCATTGGCAAACTTACTAACCCAACATTCCACTTCTGTGCTTGGATGTTTTGAAGAGAGGCTGGAAAGGCAGAGGTGTCGAAGAGTTTAGTTAAACAATGGAAGACGAGAGGCTAGTTCTCCCATTACAGATTTTTTCTCATTTTGTAACTGTAGCAGTCACATGAAAGGTTAGAAGCTTTGTAAAGAATACCTCTGCCTTTCTCTGAAATCTCTTTCTGGATGCTGTTCCCTCCTGCCTGAAAGAATCTGTGTTTAAATTTCCCTTTGTGCCAAGGGCTGTGTTTGTGTGATGTTACTAGATTGGAACAGTTAATTATTGTGTGTCAGGTTGTTAAGTTTTCCAGTAGTTAATTTATTCTAAATTCTGCTTTCTTTTGTTCATGTTTCAATGGTAGTATTTAAATAAATTCTGTTTTATTTTAAGCTGAGTGGTTTGACCAGCTGAATCACAACTGGAATATTCACTTCACATCTCAATTAAAAATGAGAAAAAGATAGGGGAGAGGCTACTTTGTCTAAATGTTTTCAGTGGGTTCTGGCCTGGTCCAAAACAAGGGGAATGTTCACAATCACACACCTGGAATAATGTTTCAATCTGTCTTCCAGCAAATTTATTGACAATTGTGATTCTCTCTCGTGGAAAATGTGGCATCACCAAAGGTATATCTATCTACCTGATTTCCATGGCAACAGCGGATCTCCTGGTCATTGCATTCAATGTGATACTGAAAACTCTTGGTTTCAAGTACTTCCCAGCTTCCTTCCTGTTTTACACAGCGGTGTGCAAGTTTAACGTCATCATGGGCTATGCTGCTATTGACTGCTCCGTCTGGTTGACCATCGCCTTCACCTTTGACCGCTTTGTGGCCATTTGTTGCCACAATCTGAAAGCCAGATATTGTTCTGCCAGAACAGCAGCCTCAGTGATAACCATTGTTTGTTTAGTGAGCATTTTGAGAAACATTCCATTTTACTACAAATACCAATCTTTGGGCACATGGGGGTGGTGTGCCCTGGGGCTGTGGCATCAGACCAGAGTTCTACATCTTGCCAGGATGGGTGGCATTTTTCTGGATCCACCAGCTGCTGAACCCATTGATCCCCTACCTCCTGATCCTGCTGTTCAATGCTCTGACCGTCAGGCACATTGTCTTGGCAAATCGGGCACGCAGGGGTCTCCGAGCTCCCAGTAACAGGGACCAGAGAGGAGATGCAGAGATGGTCAACAGGCGGAAATCCATCATCCTGCTGTTTGTTGTCTCAGGCAGTTTTATATTGTTGTGGATGCCCAAGGTCAGTGTTTTCTTACTGATGGAGATTACCAACAACCATTTTAGCTGCAAATGTGTTTACCCCATTTATGACCATCCTGTTATGATCACTGACATATCTGGGACAATGCTCTTCTACCTGAGCTCCTGTACAAACACTGCCCTTTATGCTCTGACCCAGAGTAAATTCAGAGAGGAGCTGAAGAGGGCTCTGAAATACCCCTTCACTCTCATTCGTGAATGTATCCCTATATCAAAATAAGCAAAGTGATTGAGACTGAAGTACCCCACACAGTTTGTGCCCATCTCTGAGTTCTCTCCAATCTTCATGTCTCACCTGAGTTCCCCTGTTATTCTCCACGTAAAGAGATGAAGAGGGGAAATTGTCTGCCTGAGCCGTGGGACGTGGAAAACTTCCCTCACCTTCTTTTCTCTCCTTCACAAAACATTGGGGGTGTTTCTGTCCATGCCTGAGAGAGAGCTCATGGGGAAAGGAATAAAAGTGAAGAAAAATACATCTTGTGGGCATTGTGTCTTTGTTTGACTTCGGTCCTTTCACAAGTTTGACATCCTAATTTGTGTAGACACAACATGAAGAAAAATGTATGTTATGGGAGTTGTGTCTTGATTCCCTTTACAAATGTCAGATGAATTACAATCACGCACACCGTACTGTTCTATATCTGTAAAATCTTCCTTTTGAGAGAATTGAATTGGTTCCCTACGGTGTGGAAACAGGCCTTTCAGCCCAACAAGACCTCAACGACCCGCCAAAGAGTAACCCACCCAGACCCATTCCCCTGCCGCGTATGTGTTGTGTCTTGATTCCCTTTACAAATGTCAGATGAATTCCAATCACGCACACTCAAAATATTCACCAGGAAACAAAACATTTAATGCTTAATGTGATACGTTCAACATGAAACACTTCATGGAAGTTATTTCTCCCCTCAAACATTCAAAATTTGTCCACATCTCTCTTTTTACTTCCATTCCTTTCTCATTCTCTCCATCTGTTGGTTCTGCATTCATTCACAACTGTGTTCATTCATTCAAGGGATATCACAGGGATTGGTTAGACCAGCATTTATGACCCATCCCTAATTTTCCCGGGAGTAGTTCCGAGTGAGGCACGTTCCTGTGGGTCTGGAACCACATGGAAGGTCACACTAAGCGCGGATGGTCGTATTCTCTTCTCTGAAGGAGATGAGTGAACGAGAGCTTTTTGTATCTGCCAAAAATCAAGGAATGTTTCTTTTGATTGCATTGGTGAGACCAGGCAGAGGCTATGGCAACTGATGAATGGACACTGTGTAACAATGTCCCAGACAGGAATGTTTGCTCCCTCCTTCAGGGGTTAAGAATATTCATCCTCTGATCTCCGGGAATGTGTTCTCCATGGCAGCCTTTGAGATAATTGACAACACAGAATTGCCAAGCAGAAACTGATAGCTAAGTCCTGTAACCATGAAGACAACCTCAACTCTGACTTTTGGGTTCATGCCACATTGAACATAACCGCACCATACTGTTCTATATCTGTAAAATCTTCCTTTTGAGAGAATTGATTCAGTTCCCTACAGTGTGGAAACAGACCCTTCAGCCCAACAAGTCCACAACGACCCGCCAAAGAGTAACCCACCCAGACCCATTCCCCTGCCGCGTATGTACCCCTGACTAATGCCCCTAACACTATGGGCAATTGAGCATGGCCAATCCACCTGACCTGCATGTCTTTTGGATTGTGGGAGGAAACTGGAGCATCTGGAGGAAACCCGAGCAGAGAATGAGCAGACTCCAGATAGACAGTGGCCTGAGGCTGGAATCAAACCTGGGTCCTTGGTGCTATGAGGCAGCAGTGCTAACCACTGAGACACCATGCTGCCCCAAAGGTTACGCCTTACATAGAATCCTTACAGTCCTTCGGCCCAACAAGTCCACAGTGATCCTCCAAAGAGAAACCCACTCAGACCCATTCCACTATATCCTATATTTGCCCCTGACTGATACACCTAACCTACATATTGCTGAACACTATGGGACAATTTAGCCTGGCCAATTCACCCTATCCTGCACATCTTTGGACATAGAACAGTACAGCACAGTACAAACCCTTCAACTTTTGATGTTGTGTCAGCCTGTTATCTTACTCTAAGATCAGACTATCCTACATACTCTTCATTGTACTATCATCCATGTGCCTATCCAAGAGTTGCTTAAATATCCCGAATCTATCTGACTCCACTCCCATCGCTGGCAGTGCATTCCACACACCCACCACTCTCTCCCCTAAACCTTCTAACAATCGCCATACCATTATGCCTCTGCACAATAGACTTTTCTGTCATTGGAAAAGTATTCTATCTACCCACTCTATGTGTGCCCCTCAACATCTTTTAAACCTCTGTCAAGTCACCTCTCATCCTTCTTCACACCAATGAGAAAAGCCCTCGCCCCCCTCAACCTTTCTTCATAAGACACACCCTCCAGTCCCGGCAGCATCCTGGTAAATCTCCTCTGCATCCTTTCCACATCTTTCCATATAATGAGGCAACCAGAACTGAACACAATATTTCAAGTGTGGGTCTAACCAGGGCTCTATAGAGCTGCAGCATAACCTCACGCCTCTTAAACACAATCTCCCTGCTAACGAAAGCCAACACATCATCCACCTTCTTAACAACCCAATCAATTTGGGTAGCAACTTTGAGGGATCTATGGACATGAGCCATAAGATCCCCCTGTTCCTCCACACGGCCAAGTATCCTGCCTTTAGACCTATACTCTGCATTCAAATTTAACCTTCATATTTTTCCAGTTAACTCCATCTGCCTCTTCTCAGCCCATTTCCGTATCTGTCAATGTCCTGTTGCAACCTACAACAGCTCACCACACTATCCACAACTCCACCAACCTTCATGTCATCAGAAAACTCCGAACCCACCCTGCCACTTCCTCATCCAAGTCATTTATAAAAAGACAAGAGCAGATGTACCAGAACGGATCCCTGTGGAACCACCACTACTCACCGAGCTCCAGTGTGAATACTTTCCATCTACCAGCTCATTCTGTCTTCTGTGGGCCAACCAATTCTGTATCCAGTCCGACAGGTTTTCCTGTATCCCACGCCTCCGTACTTTCTGAGTGAGCCTACCATGGGGAACCTTATCAAACACCTTGCTGAAATCCATGTACACAACATCCACTGCTGTATATTCAATATGTTTTGTCACATCCTAAAATAATTCAATAAGGCTTGCGAGGTATGACCTGCCCCTCAAAAGGCCATGCTGACCATCGCTAATTAAGCTATGATTTTCCAAGTAATCATAAATCCTGTCTCTCAGAACCCTTTCCAATACTTTTCCCACCACCGACATAAGACTGACTGGTTTTTTTTTAGATTAGATTAGATTACTGACAGTGTGGAAACAGGCCCTTCGGCCCAACAAGTCCACACCGACCCGCCGAAGCGCAACCCACCCATACCCCTACATTTACCCCTTACCTAACACTTTTGGCAATTTAGCATGGCCAATTCACCTGACCCGCACATCTTTGGACTGTGGGAGGAAACCGGAGCACCCGAAGGAAACCCACGCAGACACAGGGAGAACGTGCAGACTCCACACAGTCTGTCGCCTGAGTCGGGAATTGAACCCGGGTCTCACGCTCTGTGAGGCAGCAGTGCTAACCACTGTGCCACCGTGCCGCCCCCACTGTGCCACCGTGCCGTGGTTTGTAATTAACAGGATTACCTCTATTCCTTTTGTTGAAGAAGGAAATAAAATTTGCCACCCTCCAATCACATGAGTTACTGCAGTGGACAGTGAGGATGCAAAGATCCTCACCAAAGGTGCAGCAATCTCTCCCCTCGCTTCCTGCGGTAACGTGGGTTATATTTCATCTGGCCCAGGGGATTTATCTATCCTTACATTTTTCAAAATTTTCATCACATCCTCCTTCCTAACATCAAGCTGTTTGAGCACATCAGTCTGTTTCCCGCTGTCCTCAGAAACATCAAGCTACCTCTCAGTAGTGAATACTGAAGCAAAGTATTCATTAAGGACCTCACCTACTTCCTCCGATTCTAGGAGAAAGTTCCTTCCCTTGGCCCTACCCTCACTCTGGCCATCCTCTTGTTCCTCACGTTAATATAGAATGCCTTAGGGTTTTCCTTCATCCTTCCTGCTAAATCTTTTTCATGCCTCCTTCTAGCTCTCCTAAGTCCATTCTTCAGTTCCTTCCTGGCTAACATGTAACCCTCTAGAGCCCTGTCTGACCCTTGCCTCCTCAACCTTACGTAAGCTTCCTTCTTCCTCTTGACTGGATGTTCCACATCCCTTGTCACCCAAGCTTCCTTCACCCTACCACCCCTTCCTTGCTTCAGTGAGACAAACCTGTCCAGCACTCTCAGCAAGTGCTTCCTAAACAACTTCCACGTTTTTATTGTGCAGTTCCCTGAGAACATCAGTTCCCAATTTAGGCATCCCACTGCCTGCCTAATAGCATTGTAATTCCTCCTCCTCCAATTCAATACTATCCCATACTGACTGCTCCTTTCCCTCTCCATGACAATAGTAAAGGCCATGGAGTTGTGAGCACTATCACCAAAATGATCTTCCACCGAGAGAGACGATGCCTGATCTGGCTCTTTGCCAAGCACCAAATCCAATATGGCCTCCCCTCAGTCAGCCTATCTACATATTGAGGTAAAAACAATGACTGCAGATGCTGGAAACCAGATTCTGGATCAGTGGTGCTGGAAGAGCACAGCAGTTCAGGCAGCATCCAACGAGCAGTGAAATCGATGGAAGGGGCTTTTGCCTGAAACGTCGATTTCGCTGCTCGTTGGATGCTGCCTGAACTGCTGTGCTCTTCCAGCACCACTGATCCTATCTACATATTGAGTCAGAAATCCTTTTGAGACACACCTGATAAAATCTACTCCATCCAAACTATTTCAACTCAGGAGATTCAAACCAGTATTAGAGAAGTTAAAGTCACCCATAACAACAACCCTGTTACTGCTGCACATTTCCAAAATCTGCCCCCCCAATAAAGTGACTGCTCCTTTCCTGATTCCTGTTTCTCACTTCCACCCATACTGAGACTGCCGACAAGCCCTCCTCGGGGACCTCCCTTTCTGCAGTTGTGATACTATCCCTGATTAACAATGCCACCCCCTCAATTCTTTTACCTCCCTCCCTCTTCCTTTTGAAACATCTAAACCCTGAAACATCCAACAACCCACTCCTGTCTCTGTGACATCCAAATCTCAGTAATGACTGCAACATCATAGTTCCAAGTACTGATCCATGCTCTGCATTCATCACCCTTATTCCTGATACTTACTGCATTAAAATAGATAAATATCAACTCATCACACTGACTGTACCTTTGCCTATTCCAGCTCTCTGCACTGTCTGTCTAAATACTCCATCGTGTGATCCGTAGCTCCACTTCCCAGTCCCCAGACAATCTAGTTTAAACCCTCCCAAAGAGCACCAGCAAACCCCCAGCCCAGGACATTGGTGTCCCTACAGTTCAGGTGTAAATGGGTCCTCCTTGTACCTGCTCCACCTTCCCCAGAAGGTATCCCAATGATCCACATAGCTGAAGTCATCTCACCTACACCAGCCCTGCAGCCATGTGTTCACCTGTACTCACTCTCTGTACCGAGCCACCCGAGCCCTCGGCACCGGTAGCAATCTGAGTTTACTACTCTGTTCATCCTTCCATTCCGCTTACAAACTAACTCCCTCGGTTCACTTTTCTGGCCATCATTCTTTCCCTACCTATGCTATTGGTGCTACAACGTCTGGCTGCTCTCCCTTCCCATGAAGAAGCCTGGAGATTCGATCCGAGACATCGCTGACCCTGGCATCCGATTGGCAACTTACCATCCAGGAGTCTTGCTCTCAACCACAGAATCTTCCTCGTCTAGATCACTAATGTGTAAAGTGAAAAGTTGTGGCCCCTACACTGAGCTTGGCGGAACACCACTTCTCAGTGGCTGCCATCCTGAGAAGGGTCCTTTTATCCCCACTCTCTGCTTCCTGCCAGACAGCCAGGCTTCTATCCATGCTATCACCTTACCTGGAACACCATGGGCCCTTATCTTACCCAGCAGCCTCCTGTGTGGTACCTTGTCAAAGGCCTTCTTGAAGTCCTGGTAGAGAACATCCATTGGCTCCTCTTGGTCTAACCTGCTCGTTACTTCCTCAAAGAATTCTAGCAGATTTTCAGGAATCACCTCCCCTTGATGAAATCTATTTTACCATCTACATCCAATTATTTGGAAGTCTCATCCTTCACAATGGTTTCCAAGATCTTACCCATAATCAAAATTAGGCTAATTGGTCTGTAATTTTCAGTCTTTTGCCTTACTCCCTTTTTAATCAGGTGTTCCATTGGTAATTTTTTTCAAACCCCTGAGGCCCTCCCTAATTCATGTGATTCCTGAAAGATCACCACTACCACCTCCACTATCTCTGCAGCTATCTCCCTTAGAGCTCTGGGGTGTAGCCCATCTGGTCCAGGTGACTTATCCACCTTCAGGCCATTCAGTTTATCTATCACCTTCTCCTTGGTGATGGCCACCATACTCAGCCCTGCCGCCTCTCTCTTGAATTTTTGGGATTTTACGCGTGGTTTCCACTATAAAGATTGACGTGAGATAATTATTCAGTTCCTCAGCCATTTCCTTGTTCCCACTACTATCTCTCCAGCGTCATTTCCCAGTGGCCCAATGTCCAATTTTGCCTCTTTTGCCCTTTATATAGCTGAAGAAACTCTTACAGTCTTGCTTTATGTTGCTGGCTAGCTTACCCTCAATTGCAACCTTTTTCCTGCTTATTTCTTTTTTTGTTTGCCCTCTGTTGGTCTTTGTAAGCTTCCCAATCCTCAGGTTTCCCACTGCCCTTCCCCACATTATATTCTTTCCCTTTTGTTTTGATGCTACCCCTGACTTCCCTGGTCAGCCATGGTTTCCTCATCCTCCCTGTACCTTGCTTCTTTTCCCTCGGGATGAATCCCTGCTGTGTCTCCTGAGTTACTCCCAGAAACCCCTGCCATTGCTGTTCCACTCCCTTTCCTGTTAGGCCCCATTCCCAGTCCATTCTACCCAGCTCCTCCCTCGTGTCTCTGTAGTTACCTGTATTAATGTTCCCTCAGATTCTACATTCTCCCCCTCTAATTGTGGAGTAAATTCGATAATTTTATGATCACTGCTTCCTCAGGGTTCCTGCACCTTAAGCTCCCTTACCAAGTCTGTCTCATTGCACATCCCTGAATCCAGAATTGCGTGTTCCTGAGTGGGCCCCACCATGAGCTGCTTCATAAAGCCATCTCGGAGTCATTCCACAAATTCCTTTTTTTTGCAATCCGCTACCAACCTGCATATTAAAATCCCCTGCGATCACTGTAACTTTGCCTTTCCTACACAACTTTTTCCATCTCCTGATGTATCTTGCGACCCAGCTTCTGACTATTGTTTGGAAGCCTGTACGGATCTCCAACTGTGGATTTTTTTTCTACTTTCAAAGTTCTTCAATTCTACCCCCTCAGATTCTACACTATCTGACCTTACTTTTTCTGACATTTGATTTATTTTCATTTCTTACTGATGCGTAAGCCCCACCCCCTCTGCCTACCAGCCTGTCTTTTTGATAGAATATAAAGCCTTTAAGATTCAGTTCCTGAATATTTAAATGTGATCTGAATGTCCCACCAGCTTTAAGGAAACACCATGATCCCCAAGCCACAGAAAAATCATGCAATGTCTACCTCCCAGTGGTTCAGATCTCCATCATTATGAAGCGCTCTGAGAGGTTAGCCATTACTCACATCAGCTCCAGAATCCCAGAATGCCTCAATCTTTTCCAATTTCCCTCTGAATGCAACAAGTAAATGGCAGGAGCTATCTCCCTGGGCCTACCCTCATTCCTGGAACAACTGGTTAACAAGGAGGTCTATGTCGCTCTGCTACCCATTGACTACAGTTTAACCTCCAACACATAATTCCAAACAAACTCATTTCGAAGCTAAGAGACCTCGGTTTTGGTATCCCCCCTCTGTAATGGGATCCTCAACTTCTTGGTGAGATTAGATTACTTACAGTGTGGAAACAGGCCCTTCGGCCCAACAAGTCCACACTGGCCCGCAACCCACCCATACCCCTACATTTGCCCCTTACCTAACACTACGGGCAATTTCGCATGGCCAATTCACCTAACCTGCACATCTTTGGACTGTGGGAGGAAACCGGAGCACACCCACGCAGACACGGGGAGAATGTGCAAACTCCACACAGTCAGTCGCCTGAGTCGGGAATTGAACCCGGGTCTCTTGCGCTGTGAGGCAGCAGTGCTAACCACTGTGCCACCGTGCCGCCCACAAACCTCAATCGGTAGGACAAGGCTACAACGTCTTCTCCAGTGTAATCCTCAACAACAAGGCCCAGCAGGTCTGCATACCCAGCCCTCGACTCTGTGCCTTCATCACACACGGCTGGGTGGCCATTTCCTGCCCCAACTCCGTTTGCAAGGTTGCTGAAGACACCGTCATTGTCGGTCGGATCTCAAGCAACATTGAGACAGAACACACAAAAGAGACTGAGGGCGAGGTGACACAGTGTAAGGACAATTGTTACAGATTTACCACAGGAAGAATGCTGCCTGGGCGCATGTCAGTGTGGTATGGCTACTGCTTCTCCCAAGCTGGTGAGAAACTGCAGAGTGTTGTGAATACAGCCCAGTCCCTCACACAAACCAGCCTTCAATCCACTTACTCCAACCATTTGTCCCATTGTGACTGGAAAGCAACCATCTGTCCCATCAAACAACCGTCCCACCCCAGTTATACTCTTCCATCCCCTTCTATCAGTCAAAAGACGTAAACGTTTGAATACATGCTCAAACAGATTCAAGAACAGCTTCTTCCCCGCTGTTAACTGACTGTTGGACGGACATCTCGAACGTTGATGATGATTTCTCTCCCTGCAGCTTCTCTGTGGCTCTAACACTGTATTCTGCACTCGGTTCTGCTACCCTGATGCACTTCCTATGGTACAATCTGCCTGTACAGCACGGAAAACAACACTTTTCACTGTTTCTTGGCACATGTGACAACATCAATATCGACCAATTCCAAAATATTCATCTTCATTTAATTGACTACATTGTCACCAGATAGGGAGAGAATAAGAGAAAGAGAGACCTGAAGGGTTCAGTGGAGATGAAAGGAGAGGAAGGGAAGGGAACGTAGGATAAGGTGCTGGCCTTGTTATCACTGGGTTGTTCATTCCGATGACACTAATAATGTTCTGGGGATCTGAGTCCAAATCCTACCATGGAGTTTTCCCTTCAATACAAATCTGGAATTAAGAACTTCAGGATGAACATGAAACAGTCCTTGATTGTTGGGGGATAAAGTACCATTTGGTTCACTCATTCCCTTCAGGAAAATGAAACCTAGCGTCTTTGCTCAGTCTGAACCTACAGGTGACTCCAGACCCACTGCAATGTGCTTCACTCTAAACTGGCCCCTGGGTAATTAGGGATAGGTAATATATGTCAGTCTATCCAATCCCACTGATGTCTGTCGAATGAGTTTAGATCAGGTTAGATTCCCTACAGCGTGGAAACAGGCCCTTCGGCCCAACCAGTCCACACCGACCCTCCAAAGAGTAACCCCCCAGACCCATTTCCCTCTGACTAATGCACCTCATACTATGAGGCAATTTAGCATGGCCTAATCACCTGACCTGCACATCTTTGGACTGTGGAGGAAACCGAGCACCTGGAGGAAACCCACGCAGACACGGGGAGAATGTGCAAACTTCAGACAGACAGTCCCCCAAGGCTGGAATCGAACCTGAGACCCTGGTGCTGTGAGGCAGCAGTGCTAACCACTGAGCCACCGTGCCGCCCCGAAACAGTAGAAACAACAGATGGAGGGAATGGGAAAGGAATGAAAGTAAAGGAGATGTAGACAAATTATGAATGTGTGGAGAGAGGAACAGCTTCAATGATGTGTCTCATGTTGAAAGTATCACCTTAAACCCTGAGATGTTCTTTTTTTCCCTGAAGACCATTTTAAGTGTGTATGATTGCAGATCATGTGAGGTTTGGAAATAGAATTAAGTAAAATGGAGACATAACATTGACAGCATGCATTTTTGATCACTTTTTATTCATTTCCTCATGAAAACTCTCTCAGCCATGGACAGAATCACCTCCACTGTGTAATAAAGCAGAGAAAAGGAGGTGAGGGAAGTTTTCCAGTCAGACCGTTCTCAGACCCTTGTCAGGATACAGCCCAGCAGGGAATCCAGGCCTCCGTCCGCAGGGCTGAATATTAAAGTACAATCCAAAAGACATTGCACTCCACAGGGCTTTGGGGGGAATTGGACAATTGCAAAAGAGCTGGTGCTGGAAGGGAGGGTGTAGAATGCACACTCTCCACATTGAGAAGCAGAGTGGGTCAAAGCGACATCAACCATCTGAAATCTCATAGGAAGAGAGATGTGCCCATGCATCAATGCAGCTTTAACAAACTGACCGTAATTTTTTAAAGACTGTTGGACAACTCTGTTTCTCAAAGAAATGATGTGGAAGTGGTGTTGTTGGGCTGGGGAAGGGCTTCACCTGACAAAGGAGCAGCCCAGTGAAAGCCTGCGATTCCAAATAAACCTGTTGGAATGCAAACTGGTGTCATGTGACTTCTCACTCTCGCAAGGAAAGGGGCGATGTGTTCACTTGGTCCAAGGGCTAGAGAAGAGTAATACAGAAATAACCAGAGAAAGGACCAATAGACATGAACTAGCCCTCATGTCGAGCCACACACGTGTACATCTCACGGCTGAAGAAGACAATTCCTTCTCTTCTCTCAGTTGCACGGAACATAACAGGAAAAATCAGGTGAAGTCCCGAAACTAGAGAGAGCTCAGCGAGGGACATAAACTGTGCTCCTGTCTCAACCGCATTTCTTATTTTGATGAAGAGATACATTCACAGATGAGAGTGAAGGGATATTTCAGAGCCCTCTTCAGCTCCTCTCTGAATTTACTCTGGGTCAGAGCATAAAGGGCAGTGTTTGTACAGGAGCTCAGGTAGAAGAGCATAGTCCCAGATATGTCAGCGATCATAACAGGATGGTCATAACTTCGAAACAAATGGGCGTTCGTAATCTCCATCAGTAAGAAAACACTGACCTTGGTCATCCACAACAATATAAAACTGCCCGAGACAACAAACAGCAGGATGATGGATTTCCGCCTGTTGACCATCTCTGCATCTCCTCTCTGGTCCCTGTTACTGGGAGCTCGGAGACCCCTGCGTGCCCGATTTGCCAAGACAATGTGCCTGACGGTCAGAGCATTGAACAGCAGGATCAGGAGGTAGGGGATCAATGGGTTCAGCAGCTGGTGGAGCCAGAAAAGTGCCACCCATCCTGGCAAGATGAAGAACTCTGGTCTGATGCCACAGCCCCAGGGTACACCACCCCATGTACCCAAAGATTGGTATTTGTAGTAAAATGGAATGTTCCTCAAAATGCTCACTGACCAGACAATGGTCACCACTGACGCTGCTGTTCTGGCAGAGCAATATCTGGCTTTCAGATTGTGGCAGCAAATGGCCACAAAGCGGTCAAAGGTGAAAGCGATGGTCAACCAAACGGAGCAGTCAATAGCAGCATAGCTCATGATGATGTTAAAACTGCACACCGCTGTGTAAAACAGGAAGGAAACAGGGAAATATTTGAAACCAAGTGTTGTGAGCATTACACTGAATACAATGACGAGGAGATCTGCTGTTGCCATGGAAATGAGGTAGGTGGATATACCTTTGGTGATGCCACACTTTCCATGAGAGAGAATCACAATCGTCATTAAGTTAGCTGGAAGAGACATTGAAAAATTAATCTACATGTGGGATCATGAACCTTCACTGCTACAGTAGGCATCAATATCAAAAACAAGGACAGGGACAGTTACAACAATTAGTACAAGAAGGATTTTTAATGGATAACCACCAGATGCCTGGAAATACTTTATCATCTATGGTGCATGTCTTAAAAATGATAAATTTTGTAATTAAGGAGGGGCATCAGCAAGATTGATCAAGTTCCCACAACCAGAATAAAAGATAGTTGCTGTTAATTTTTTGTGTGATGCTGATTGAGGGAGAGGGACTGGTGAGGAAACCAAGTATTATTGGTGCCTTGGGATAGTTAATATCCAATAAAGCAAGCAGAAGCTGTGTTGGCTTGATACTGCATGTGGAATCAGCACCTCAGACTGACTAGCACACCATCAGTACTGCTCAGCAGGGCAACGTTTAGCATTGTGCTGAAATTCTGGAGTTAACTCTGAACACAGAATTTTGAAATTCAACTGATGCAAACAATTGAACCAAAACAACTGAGTAGGATGAGAAAGCTGAACTGAGGGAGTTATAAATCCTCAACATGTAATTGGGATGAGCTAGTTATAAGTTGGACAAAACTGCCTTATTCTAATTGGTTCCACACAGAACTCTCCTTTGCATAACAAGATAAATATGCACAGAGTGATTGATTACAAATTCTAGCCAATATATTCTTGACTAAGAAGAGAGTGAAGGTGAAATGACCATATAGCAAACTGCATGAAGTGTTTGATTTCACATCCAAAGCAAATGACGGACGTTATGCCTATCCCAGCATTCTGAATTTGATTTGACTGGAATGCTGATGGATAATGGGAGATTAAAGTTCTCAATGAATTATCTGCAAGATGGTCTTTTGTAGAGTTACATGTTCAACCTGTCGGCTGTAGGACTTGAGGGAGAGTTTTCATGTTATTGAGTATTTTTTCTGCAGTGTGTTTGGTTGCCAATTCTACCAGATCACATGGATTGATTGGAGCAAAAGTTAGAGGCAATGAGGAATTTACAAGAGCTAGACGGTGTGATGCTACCTTACTACCACCCTTGCCACCTCCTACACCTTACTAGTTTAAATCTTCCGGAGCAGCTCTAGCAAATCTCTCTGTCAGTATATTTGACCCCGCCCAATTCAGGTACAATCCATCCTTCTTGTACAGTTCACTTCTACCCCAGAAGAGATTCCAATGATTGAAAAGTGTAAACCTTCTCCCATGCACCAGTTCCTCAACCATGAATTCATCTGCTCTCTCCTCCTATTCCTACTCTCACTAGCTCGTAGCACCGGGAGTATTCCAGATATTACCTCTGTCAAGGATCTCATTTTTTAAAAAAAAAATTCTACCCAATTTCATACATTCTCCCTTCAGAATCTCATCCTTTTCCAATCCTACGTCGTTGGTTCCAATGTGTACAATGACATCCTGCTGGGCCCTCTCTCCTTTGAGAACATTCTGCACCCTCTCTTCAACATCTTTTATCCTGGCACCAGGGAGGCAACACACCATTCTGATTTATTGCTGCTGGCCACAGAAATGTCTGTCCGTGCCTTGGACTGTACATTCCCCTATCGCAATTCTTTTGCTTGGAACCCGACTTACCCCTCATTGCATTACAGCCTGTCTCAATATCAGAAACTTGGCTTCCATGCTACGTTCCCCTGAGAGTCCATCACCCCCTACATTTTCCAAAACAGCATACTTGTTTGAAATGGGGATAGTCACAGGAGACTCCTGCACTACCTGCACTACCCCTCCTAGCTTTCCTGGAGTTAACCCGTCCATTTGACTGTATCTGAGGCTTTTCTCCCTTCCTATAACTGCTATCCATCACACCCTCTAGCTCTTGTAAATTCCTCATTACCTCTAACATTTGCTCCAACCAATCCATGCGATCCAATAGAATTGGCAACCAAGCACACTTACTGCAGACAAAATAATCAGTAACATGGAAACTCTCCCTAAACTCCCACATCTGACAGGATGAGCATGTAACTCTAAAAAAAGATCATCTTTGTTCCTTCACAATCAATAGATCCAGAAAGATAGCATTTTCTGTTTGCTCTAAACAAAAACAGTGCTCCAAGCTAACTTAGTATTTCTGGTTTATATTTTTAAAATTTAATCAACAGGCAGATTTCAATAAAATTTATAATCAAGAAAGAACCCGTTTTATTCAGTACAGCAACCACATAGCAAAGTTACACATTTAAAACTATGCATTTATCTGTTCCTGTGCTGTGAGCTCTCCCACATAGGTTCCTCCAAGGTCAGCTGTGAATTTCACTTTTTAAACTTTTTCCTAGACCAATTCTGACGTCCAGAGATACAGGAACTCAAACAGCAAAGGTTGCAACTGTGCAGATTCATTGCTGGGTCAGTTACCTCCCTCCCTCACTGACAATGCGTTCGCTGCCTATCGTCTGTCTTTCTGTCTTTTAAGAGTGCTGTTGTTTTGAGGGTTTTATTTCCCCAAAGTTCCAAAACAATGCAAAAGCAAACAAAACAGCAATTGCTGCTCCTGGAATTCGAGGAAGTGATCTCCAACACCTAAAATATCTCAAAACGGAGCAGCTCCTACAGCCATCTTCTCATTCTTCATTTTGGATTTTTTTGGTCAGTCGGGGAAATCAAGGAATGTAGAGAAAGAGCAGGATGTGAGGAATTTCCCATCAGCCAAGATCCGAGTTATTGGAGAAGCAGGCTCAAGGGAAATGGGCTTCAGGTTTAGGGTTTATTCTGCTCATGGTCCCTATACCACCTTCATCATGTTCAGTTCGAAGGACACTGGGCAACCTCTTTCCTCTCTCCATGCAACTGAAGATTCACATTCCTGGTAACATGGCACTGCAGCTTCCCCAAGGTCACTCCTTCAATCAGTCCATCCACATCCCACTTCCAAAGTAATCCATCAAATATCTCACCATAAAACACAGACAGAACTATAAACACGACAGTCAGTCACGGGGAAGATCTCCTCACCTGGAACACAGACAATTGCAAAGAAATGGAAGAAAGCGAATAAGATCTGTAGAATTATTGGTCCTTGCATTGTTAATGTTGGGCGATCTCATTCATTAACTCTCGCGCAGGGCTTGGAGTCTGGACTGAGCTCCTGAGGTAAGAATCAACACTCCCTTATACATAATCGTAAACACCGTGTGTGACGTCTGGTGTCAGTTCCAGTCTACTAAACACTTTCTTAAAAATCATTCACATTACATTGTACAGTCCCACAACACTGGCATATTCCACATGGAGATACAAAAGGATTGTGAACAGCACTCCCTAAAGAATGCTCCTTAAGATAATACTTGTACTTGCTTTCCAAACACTGTTCTGACAGTGTTAGTTTTTCTACTTTTTTTCATTATCCACCTTCTTTCTCTCACATGTCAGTCACTCAATATATTATCGTCCACGGAGGGTTGACATCCTGGACTTATGTTCCAACAATAGACTGCTGTCCTTTATCTTGTCAAGAGGGAGTTCACAACTGTGCTTTGAATATTAAGTAGCACCAACATTCGACTTGCAATTGACTTTTAAAAAAAAATACCAGGGAACATTTTATTTCTCAAACATGTGGTAAAATTCACATCAAACTCTTTTGTGATGTTTATCAAATTGTAACAGTCTTCCACTGAAGAAAACAAGAAAACAATCAGATGGGTTTTAACTGAGCCCATTGCTGCTCCATCACTTAGAGTCTAACTGAAACCATCTCTATCCAGCTGAGTCCATTGGAACTCAACTGAGCTCAGCTCATGCAGCTTACACACCCCTGAACTCACTCTACTCGAGTTCAATACAACACCCAGATGCAATGGGTCCAATTCCAATGTCATGGCACATTCAGCAACAAATACGCATTTGTTCATATTACTAAGTTGCTCAATATGTTCCAGTCGCGTTAATAGACACTGTTGGACAGATCTGCCGTGTTTTTTCTCTTCAACCATGGATCTCGTGTCATGAATCCAGACACATAATGAATAAACTCATTAAAATAGTATTGAGGAAGGACATATGTTATTGCAATTTTTGACTTGCACTCATCAGGACAAAGAGCAAGAATGCAAATTAAATCCAAAAACCAATATTGATGCTATATCGTTCGGAGTTAAGGCACGGACTGAGAATGCTAACTCTTACCACTGGCACTGAATCATCCCTGTTTTCTTGATAATCTCTTAACACCTTCCTTTAAGTTGTTAACTTAATTAATTGGTTTCACACTCTAGACAATTCATCTACTTTCACATTATCTTGTACAATGAAGGGAGAGCCCCTAACTGCCAACTTTGTGAAACAGATGACAGAAGTTGGTTATCGATGAGGTCACTCTCCAGGAATTGGTTCCAGCAAGTCTGGAAAAGACCTTATCTCAGGCAGAGTGCAGATGTTGGATGGTAACAGGGATATCATGGAGGAGACAGTCAGTCTGTCAGGGCGTGGTCACAAGTTGGGTTGGGTTTATGCTGTGTTTCTGTTAATCTGGCTATTGGCGCTGCAGGGTAAAGATTTGAAATCTTCCTGCCTAACTTCCTTAATCATCTCTTTTGAACTCAGAGAACAGAAAACTAAGTCATAAGTATGACTGTCTTTATTTGAGTGAACTGTAAAGGAGAGTCTGATTCATATCTTCAAAATGTCAAGCAAGAAACCATCATCCCTGCCTATGAACCACCCTGTGAACCGCTGAAATAATTTGGTCAGCTTTCTCACATTCTTTAATGTATCCCTGAACTGTGTTAGTTTGTCCGTCTACTGTATGAATGAGACAGAAAACAAAGCTATTGGGGTTTAAAATGTAGACCAACTAGAATACTTTGCTGTTTATGTTTACTCTGTTAACATTGCCCCTTTGTTAATAAATTGCTAAGCCCTGTATTTGCCGTACAAAGCAGTGTCTGGAATTAATTATTCGCAGAGTCTGAAATGGCTATTTAAAAGGCTGGCTAGGAAGCATTGTGTCAATGTTGACGGTCTTTGAATGATTTAATTTTACTGCATTGTGAATACTGAGGGAGGGAGGATGATGTAATCCAATTGTCTGTCTCCAAGTTTTAACAGTATTTCAATATCATGTGACTTTTCCCAGCCTTAATGGGCAATGAAATGCACCATGGGATTGCAAACTGACATAAGGTGATCCGCATCACTCATTTCCTGCTCCGACATTCAACGTTCCTCTCAGGGCTAATGGATCACAGCGGTTAGGGAGAAACCAGGAACAGGGGACTGAGTTGGATAGCAGAGTAAGTATACACGAACCTCTCCCTGTCTCTGAAATCTCCATGCACCCCTAAAAACCCTCCCTATCTCCAGCCCCTACACATCCTCCTTATCTCCGTAACCTCCTTCAACCCCTACATCCCCCACCTCTGTTACCTCTTCCAGTCCTCACAACCCTCCCTATGTCTGTCGTCTCATACAGTCCCTACACCCCTCCCTAACTCTGTCAATTCCTCCAAACCCAGCACTCCCAACTCTCTCTAAAATCTCCATCAACCCCAACATCGCATTCTATCTCTGTAAACTTCTCCAGCTCCTATACCCCCTCCCATTCTCTATAACTCCATAAAGCCCTTACATCCTCTCCCTATCTCTGTAACCTCCTCTACCCCTTATACCCCTTCCCCATCTCTCTAACCTCCTAGAGCACGCGTACCCCTCCCTTTCTTGGTAACATCCTCCAAATTTTCAAACACTCTCCCCAGCTGTTTCACCTTCAGTCCCTGAAACTGTTTGTGGAGATTCCTGAGAAATTGGATGAAACAAACACCACTCATTAGACATGAGAAACTTCAGAACCGAACATCTGTGTGAAAATATCATTCCACCTGGTCCAAAAAGCCAATCGTGAAGTCGTCTCCACAGACATGGGAAAGATTCCAGAAGGAACTAGTCAATGAGAAACTGAAAGAGTTATCAGTGGCATGTGATTTCTCTTTGCACGAGTCTCCAGTCATGGCCAGTTTTGCAAATATTATTGAATATATCTAATTTTAAGCTCATGAAAACCTGCCTTCTGTGCTAAATATGTGTTTGCTTTTTTTCTCTGTTTTCCAATAAACTTCTGTTGTCGACAAAGCCTATGATGCTGTGTGTCGCTGTGTCGCAGTGATAAACCGTGAGGTTAATGAATGCCAAAAATTAATTATTCCAGAACTGAGGTCACAGTCTAAAGGTACAGGGTAAACCATTTAGGGCTGAGACCAGGAGAAATGCCATCAACCACAGAGTGGTGAGCTTCTGGAATTCTTTATTAAAGCAAACTGTAGAGGGCAAAAGATTGAATGTTTTCAAGATGGAGTCAGGTATAGTTCTTAACCCTAAAGGGATCTAAGGATATGAGGAGAAAGCAGGAACAGGGGACTGAGTTGGATGATCAGCTATGTTTATATCAAATGGGATTGACAATGAATTGATGGGATGAGTGGACTCTCCACGTCCCTATGTTTTATGTTTCAAGATGACCTATCAATTCAGGTTTGATTCTGGGATTGACCTTGTTCCATAGTACAATCAGTTTGGACATTATCACGTTGTTGAGTCATTCATGTTTGGACTGATCCCCACTGACTGTTGGACGGAGAGTGTTGTTGTGTGCAATGTTTCATTCCTTGCAACATTGTTGTGTGCAATGTTTCATTCCTTGTTACCTACATTTTACCATAGTTGGCCAATCTGTGATATGAGGTGGTTCTTCACTTGCTCAGGTATTAAAGGTGAAAAAAATATTAAAGGAGGAGCCCATTCAGCCCTCTGAGCCCATTCTGTCACACCACAGCTGTTCCGTCCCTCTCCTTGTTTGACCATCATGGCTCCACACGCCTTGCCACACTCACTCAACCAAAACATCACCAACTGAGCATCAACATGGGCGAGAACTGAACTGAACTCTGGGAGAAAAGGAAGGCTGGTTCTCCATGGGGAGATTTCGGGGAAAAAGCCAACTTTATTTTAGATGGAGCCATTAATTGTGTCTGATGCACTGGAGACCTGTTCTGGAGTGAAAGGACCTTACCCTCACATTTACTGAGTAAATGAGAATGTTGTGTCTGAAATGGTAACTTTCTGCAGTGGGATCTGATACAATATTTCTCTAGGTTTAGTGCCTAGAATTTAGTCGCTGCCCACAATGTCAAGGGGAACAGTGTACCAAACTCACACAACTCTGGGCTTCAGTCACTACACCCACAATAATCCGTCCAGTGTCTGACATAAGAAGCGAAATTCGATTAACTAATTTCCTAACCCAAGCATTTCCAAAGCAGCAGTGATAAACAAACACACTTATTTGTTCATGAAAGTCCTTGGGGTGGGAAAGGGGAGAGATTATAATTTGTTCCATTTCTATTTTCAAACAGCCAGCGTAGAGGGAATGTGCAATGTCACAGGAATGTGCTTAATGAGCCTGCTCAGTACACTGGAATAACATGGACTATGTCACTGGGGGTTTATCATACTGTGTACATAAGGAACCATTTACAATTCAGTTTCTGAACTTGACCTGTAGACTCAATGAATAGAGGCACACAACATGCAACAACCAATAATTTTAGAGATTCTGTTTGTTTTCTTAAAAGGCCTTGCAATCGTCTGTCTTCCAGGTGAGGAGATCATCTTACCTTCTTAAATTATGGTACTCTGTCTATTTTTAATGGTTAGTCATTAGAAAGTTGACTTTGAAATCAAGAGAGTTCAGATTAGAGTGGTTCTGGAAAAGCACAGCAGGTCAGGCAGCATCTGAGGAGAAGGAAAATGGACATTCCAGGCAAAATCAAAAGTCTCCTGGTATTAATCTGAAAAGTGGGGAGCAAGAACATTATCTCTCTGCAGTGTTTCATACATTGTACTCAGGGAGATAATTGTGTGAAGGGTGAGAATCTTCAGTGGGGTGAATAGATGAAAGAAGTTGTGCATTGACATGAGAGCTGTGAGAGGTGGTGAGAGTTTGTGGGAGATGATTGAAGTTATGATGGTGCACAATAAAAGGCGAGAGGTGTTTCCATGACAGGACTATTCTTTTTCCGGAGGAACTGGTTCTTGAAAGAGCCAGAGGTGGAATAAGATTCCACACAGCAAGCCGGGATAATTGGAATTCCCTTTCTGCACCGATGCTGCTGAGGTGCTCTTCAGGGGAACAATTTCTAAGGAAGTTTTGAATAGGTACAGGAAAAGGTCAAAATCAAAAACAAACACTGTCAGGAAAGATTGGCACAGTGAGACTGTGAGTCCGAATGAATATTTCTTTCCTGAGTCAGCAGTATGAGTGGATTGGGATCCTTCTGTGCTCTATAATCCTGTCAATCTCTGATGGTGTATGCCATCATATAAAACACAATCATTGAATGGGCCTTGTGTAAGGTACAGCTTTGGATGAGAGAATAAGAGAGAATCACTCACTCAGGGGTTAGTTTTCAATCATGGAGCAGTACAGCACAGAAACAGGCCCTTCGGCCCATCACGTCTGTGCAAAACAGCAGTTGAATATTCTGAACACCACGGAAGCATATTGTGAAGATGAGGGATGTGATTATGGGTGAGAAATATTGGTGCAGTTTAAGTGATAGGCAACTGAAAAATGGAAGCAGACCTTATCCAGCAACTCCCGCTATTGAGTGGCCTAAATGACGAGCTAGTTTCCAATTTATGAATGCGATGTTAGCAGCACTGACTGGGCCAGTACTTATTGCACAGTTACCAGTTCATAGTCAGTGACATTGCTGTAGGTCTGGAGTCACATGTGGAACAGACAAGGTAAGGATGTTTGTTTTCTTTCAAAAAAATATATGCATAACCAAGATTTATTTTTACTCTTGACAATTATTTCATAGTTATCATTAAATTCTTAAATGCCAACTCCTTTCAAATTTAAAATATCTGGCTGTACTTCAGCCTGTGTCCCGAGAACATTTGTCCCATCTCTGTTTGTGTACATCAATGGGTGTGTAAGATCGGGGTTGGTGAGTTTAAATTGAAGCTAGGAAGTATATTACCTTGTTGAATATATGTGTTCTATTAAAGTTACAATATGAATAATAATTTTGTATTTTTCACTGTAACCTCGTGAAAACATTATTGACCTTGCAATGATGTCAGTGACAGTACAGTCTACCAAAGGTTGGGATAAATTTGCAAATATTAATTATAATGTCTGAGAGATCTGTGAAAGTTACATGATGAATAATAATTTTTTTCATCGTGAAGTATAAGCTGGATGTCCTATCTACATTACCAACAAGGACTGGTGAAGAACAACTGAGTAAAATTGAGGAACATTCAATGTTTTAATTTCACTGGGTTGTAAATCTAATGCTAGCAGGGTAGTTTTGCTCTGGCAGGCAATCCTTTTGTCATAACAATAGAGTTAATGAGATATTATACTCTGAATAATACTGTTATATTGAAAGGAATTAGGGACAGGGCCAGTGAGGATGGGTAGAGAATGGCACAATGCCCTTGGAAAGCCACATGTTGGTGAACCTCATGGGTTTTATGGCAGTCTCCTGCTGCTCCATGCCAGCCATTAGAATATTCCTTCCAGATATTAGCAATTTCAGAATTCAACACTTGTCATGGAGTGATTTGAATCAGTCCTCCACAAATCATTAGCCAGGTATGTTGTGTTGCTACTCTGGTGTGATTACTACTCTTCCACCAAAATTGTCACGGACATGAATGTTCACTCTGTCAAACATTCGTCAAGATCCGCATTATCTACAATCTTCTCAATTTATCTTGCAGCTGATTTGGTGACAATTATGATTCTCTGCCGTGGACAGTGTGGCATCACCAAAGGTGTTTCCCTCTACCTAATCTCTATGGTAACAGCCGATTTACTGGTCATTTTGTTTGGTGTCATAATCAATGCGCTTGGTCACAGATACTTTCCATTCTCATTCCTGTTCTACACAGCAGTGTGCAGTGTAAATGATGTATTGGCCTATGCTGCTATCGACTGCTCTGTCTGGTTGACCATCACTTTCACCTTTGACCGCTTTGTGGCCATTTGTTGCCACAATCTGAAAGCCAGATATTGCTCTGCCAGAACAGCAGCTGCCGTGGTAACCATTGTCTGGTCAGTGAGCATTTTGAGGAATATTCCATTTTACTTCAGATACCAATCTTGGGGTACATGGGGTGGTGTGCCCTGGGGCTGTGCCGCCAGACCAGAGTTCTTCATCTTGCCAGGATGGGTGGCATTTTTCTGGATCCACCAGCTGTTGAACCCATTGATCCCCTACCTCCTGATCCTGCTGCTCAATGCTCTGACCGTCAGGCACATTGTCTTGGCAAATCGGGCACGCAGGGGTCTCCGAGCTCCCAGTAACAGGGACCAGAGAGGAGATGCAGAGATGGTCAACAGGCGGAAATCCATCATCCTGCTGTTTGTTGTCTCGGGCAGTTTTATATTGTTGTGGATGCCCAAGGTCAGTCTTTTCTTACTGATGGAGATTACCAACAACCATTTTTACCCCAGTTATGACCATCCTGTTATTATCGCTGACATATCTGGGACAATGCTCTTCTACCTGAGCTCCTGTACAAACACTGCCCTTTATGCCCTGGCCCAGAGTAAATTCAGAGAGGAGCTGAAGAAGGCTCTGAAATACCCTTTCACTCTCATCCGTGAATCACTCCCTGCATTTCAGTAACAAACACAGGTGGATATGCAGCTTCCCAGTGGTACATATCCCTCCATGGACATTTCCTGGTCTCAAAGCATTTCATCTTCCATGAATGGAACTCTCATGGATTGAGTTGAGGATGGGAACATTTCTCTCATTGCTGAATGCAACATTGTCCAATTCTGGAAGCAATTCCAAACTCCATTGCTCATGTCAGTTCCCTGTTAGAGTTTCTGAGCGCTGGTGAATATAAAAATATTCAACCCTCCCTTACGCACACACACACACACACACACACAAAACCCCATCACTCCACTGCTAAACTCTGAAATAGCTAATACAAAATCGGAATCAAATATCAAAGACATGGCACCACACAGCCTTACATCCTTCTGTGTGTGGTGCTGTTGGTGTTTCTGATGTGTCTGACCCACTCTGCATGAATTAGGAGCAATAGCTTTGTACAATTGATGTCTGTGAATGGTGTGTGATGGGGTGAATATGATCTATGATGGTTGGGCTTCAATGTGAGATATTAATTATGTTGCCTTGTTGACTTTTTGTATTCTGCTACGGATACATATTGAATAATAAATAGGTATTTTTCATTGTATTACCAGGACATTATCCCTAGGCTGTAATGAGGTCCTTGATAATGCACTGTCAGTCAGGTTGGACCTCACGATTGATATGGTTAATGTAATTTCTGCAGTTTCATGCATTCACACATACACACACACACACTCTCACACACATACATACACACACACTCACTCACACACCTACGCACACACTCACTGTACTAAAACTGAGGTTTAATGAATAAAAGCTAAATTATGAAACTAATGATCGACTAGGCCATAATGAAGCATGAACTAGAAGTCACCTCTGTTATGCCAGGAACATGGTAACCTTGGGCAAGAAACCAAGGAATGCTTCAGTTCGACACAGAGGGCAAAATACAATGAAAGCTCTTTTCATGACATCAATAAATGTTATAACTAGTAGCAGAAATTGTAAAATAATATAACATTTTAATTAAAGAAATTGGCAGAGAAAAGCGTGAAATGCTTTAACCAATGGAATTGTCATTAATGATTTTTAATGTAAGAAAAATCCATAGCGTGAGATGTTTAAACCAATGAAATTATCACCAATGTATTTGAATGGAAAAATAATGTATAAGTATTAGTGCTGTAAAATCTCCCGTTGCGACTTCCGAAGTCCCTTTTGGAACTCGCCCAATCTTCGAAGATTGAATAAACATCTGTTGCTCCGTTTGTGTGTGTCTCGCAGTATTTCGATTTGCCACCGGAAAAGTGATAGCCGGTGCGGATAAAGGCTGATACCAGTCAACTTGGAGTTCGCCTTTTTGAACTTAACCTTGCGGACAGTCTCCCTTGACACAAGGGTTAAAGGACAGTCCGCGGTTGGCAGAGTTCGGAGGCAGTACCCGATTGTTCTGAATCAGATCCCTAGAGTTAGAATAGTTAGCCAAGTGTCAGGAACTATTCTCCGGAGATTCAGAAAGCCTAGACAGAAATTCACTTATAACAAATTTGGGGGCTCGTGTCCGGGATCCTAAACAGAACTCCCACGGGAGGCTCTGAATGATTCTGGGACACTGTGACACACACAGATGTTTGAGCAAACGATGTGAATAGGTGGCGCTCGCAATAAAGTAAAAAGGTTGAAGCTTCGAAAAGAAAGAAGGTGATTTTTTACTTTGAGTCGGACAACTCCGTGCACGGATCAAGGTAAGAACCTTCTCTGGTATTTTGGGGCTTTCACAGTAGGGAAGGGTACACTGCCTTGTCGACTCGGTGGTTGTGACAGGTAACCGGGGTTAATTGAGTAACCAGAGTGTAGGTTAGCCTGAAGACCAACCATGGGTGGCCGAGGTTCCAGGTCTAAAAAGGAACGGGAAAACGAAACCCCACAGATTCCCCTTAATAGTCCGCTGGGACGAAAATTGGGGAATTGGAGTCCCTACGAAAGTCGGGGCTTAGGAAATGCTGTTGTTTTGTTTGGGTAAAAGAACCCATCCCGTCCGCCATCAGTGATCTGGCCAAAATTTGGATCGGACGAGGATTGGGTTTGTCAAATTTTAAATGATTATGTAAAGAATAAACAGTATCCAGGTTTAAAGGAGAGCGAGTATGCTGCATGTTGGGTAGGGAACCTGACAGCAACTGCTCCAACCCCAGTACCCTTATATCCTTTAACCCCACTGAAAGAGAGTAAGTGGGAAGTGTTAGAGAACTTACCCCCGCCTGTGGCACCCCCGCCATATGCTCTTCAGGAGGAACAACGGCAGCGGCCGTTGGTGAATCAGGGAGAGGGATCCGAGGGATCTGGCGAAGGGGACGTGGAAGCCACAGCAGCAGGGGCTGAGGGGGTAAGGAGATCTGCACGACTAAAGGAGAGAGAGATGAGGGGAAAAGGTGATAAAGAAGTAGTGAGACTGTGTCCCCTACGGGAGGTCCCGTTTGGGGAACGGACCACAGGATTTGTTGTAGCCCCATTAAACTCAAATGATATAAGACAACTCAAGTTTATTTTTTACCAGCAGCTTGCAGTAAGACCGACAGAGAGAGAGAGAGTGCGAGAACTGCTCGCAAAACATTTAACCCTCTGTGATTCGGTTTGAATGCACATTGGTTTGTTGGTGATTGAATGAGGAAGTTTGATTCACTGGAGCTTGAGTTCCAGGATTGTTTTAAATGTGATTTTTATGTAAACTTAATATGATTTATTTTCAATATGTGACGGACAGTTGTAGTTCCAGTTCAACAGTAGACTGTCGGGAAAAAAAGAAGATAGCTTCCATGGTTATTATCTGAGACCTTGGATTCGGCCATTAGAATTTTTTTTTAAACTTGAATTGACAAATTATTGTAAGACAGCTCTGATTATTTTACGACCTAAAGTGTTGTAATTGAGAAATAATTGGTCAGGAGTACATAAGAAAACTAATTTTGGATCTAAATTAGGGTACTAAATCTGGGTGATTACAGTGGATTTTAAAATTGGGAACTGTATGCATTTTACATTTTAACTATTAAATACTGAATAAATGGACGTAAATATATAAATATGTTTACAAGTTAGGAACAGGCTTTAAAGTTAGTCAAGCACGAATTAATAAATTGGGGTTTGAGGATATGAGAAGCTAGGAAAATTGCAATATTTCTTAAAAAAAAAGGAAGAACGTATCGACTAAAGTGCCGATAGGGGACAAGGAGATTGGGTTTGTGTGTGACCCCCTCACCAGTGGGGAGGTCGGAACATTTAAAAGGAAATGACGGTCCTGGATGAGAATCCGATAGGATTGTCAGAACAAATTAATTTATTTTTGAGGCCCAGTCTGTATATGTGGGCTGAGTTAATGTCTATTTTTGAATATACTATTTACTGGGGGAGAAAGGAGACTTATATGGGGATACTGGATAGGGAAAGTGTTAATTGAGATTAAAAAAAAACTAGTAGCAGTGCCGGTATTGAGCTTGCCGGACAATTTGGCATGGTTAGGGGTGAAGACAAATATCCCCTTCAGAACCCTAACTGGGACCACCACAATATAGAAGGGTGGAATAATATGTTAGACATGCAAAATTTGATAATCCAAGGGATACAAACTTGCATCCCCAAACAACAAAATTTAGCCAAGGTTTTCGACCTGAGGCAGGGAAAGGACGAGTCTCCCTGTGCATTCTTACACAGATTAAGGGAGTCGGTTAGGAAATGTTCGGGTATAGACCCAGATGGGGAAATAGGATGACGGATGGTAAAGGTTCACTTCGTGACAAAGGCATGGCCTGATATCCAGAAGAAGTTACAGAAGATAGAAGACGGGAACGGTAGAAATGAGTCGGAGTTGTTACAGGAGGTTCAGAAAGTATTTGTATAGAGAGACAGAATGGCGGAGGAACGGAAGGCTAAGATAATGGTAGCAGTAGTAAGGGAGGACTGTATGAAAGACAAAAGGAGTCGGATAAATAAGGTGGTTTTCTAAATCTGAATATTTATGTCTTTGTGGGCAGGCCCCCGATAGGAATTTTGTGTTGGTGAAGTTTTATGTGTGTCTTTGTGTGTGTAAATTTGATTGTAAAAAAGAAGTCTCTGTGGATGTGAGAATTTGTGTTTGTGTATGGATTTTTTTTAAAAAGGCTTCTCAGCTAACAAGCAGTTTAACACTTTGTGCTCTGGCTTGAATTCATCTGTTTGTTAATGGTTTTATGTGTGAAATTTGTTGTTTGTCATTTGATTCAGTGTGCTATTTTTGATTGTAATTTTATGAATGCTCAACGTTATTTTTTTTTCTCATGATATGATTTTATTAGAACTTAAGGAGGACCCTGATACTGGGAGAAAACAGCAGTATAGGTGGACTGTCTTAGCTGAAGGTTTTACCGAGTCACCAAACTTGTTTGGACAGATCCTAGAACAAGTTCTTGAGGGCTTGACTTTAAGACCAACTTTAAAGTTAATTCAGTATGTGCACGACCTCCTGTTGTCCGGTCCCGCCCAAACTGACACACAGCAGGGAACCAATGATTTATTAAACTACCTTGCAGTGAAGGGATTGCGAGTTAGTCAGAACAAACTACAGTATGTGGAACGGGAAGTAAGATATTTAGAGAATTTGATCAGTCAAGGGCAGAAGAGAATAAGCCCTGAAAGAGTAAAGGGAATTGTAGAATTAGGACTACCCCGAACTAAGAGGGAACTCCGAAAGTTCCTGGGTTTGCTGGGTTATTGCAGACTCTGGATAGATAATTATGCTACAAGCAGTAGCAGCCACTAGGACGTTGAGACAGTAAGTAGACTGTATTGCGCTGAGATTGTTCGTGGGGGCTATACGGCGCGTAGGGCTGCATTGAAAAACGGTAGGTAGGGAGCGGGAGCTCCGGGGGCGGATGCGCCCAGACACAGGGAAAACATTACATTTGACAACTGCGATGTGCTTGAAAGAATTAAAATGTTACTGACAACCGACGCTGAACAGTTCCCAGACACAGAATACAGTGACAGGCAGACATAGACAGAGAGACCAACACCGTATGAGAGAGAGTGAGAGAGAACGGAAGCTATTACATTTTGTTGAGTTTCTGGCTGAAAGTCATCTGTTCGTTAGTGCATGAATGTTTGAGTGTTTATCACCTAGAGCTTGAGTCATGAGATATGTGTTTCTGTAAATATGTTGAGACTCTGGGCTTCGCTGTTTCTCGTTTACTCCACCAGGGACTCCTGACTCAGACACCACTTCTGGATTTCGCTGTGCACACTATTGAACCCGGTGAAGGGGTTTTGATCAAACATTGCCAACAGTTAACTCTCGAACTTGTGTGGGACGGCCCGTTCCTAGTACTCCTCACCATTGAACGGCGGAGAAAGGCTGGCAAATGGCCAGTCACCTCTCCAGTTAAGAAAGGAGTCTGGACAGCCGAATCAACACGTGACCCACTATAACTCAGACTGAACAGACTTTGATTAACTGACTATACTATGGCGACGTGAGTGCGGGGACTGTTTCTTCAGAATTGTATGTTAATCTTGTTTTGTGCTTTGATATATTGTTTAAGTTCTTAGCACTAGTCAGAATTATGCTGCTATTCCTGTTACTTCTGAGTTTTGCTCATATATCTTTTTCAGATGTTGTGTTAATGATTTCTGTTTCGGAATTTCCACAAGTTATAAAAATTGATGCTTGCAGCCTAAGTAGAATGCCCAGATGTAGAGTTTCAAAGGGAATATCTTTCCTCCAAGATATTTCTTCACACCCTACTGAACCGCAAAAGCCACCGCCTAGCATCACTACCCATAGAGCCCCCTTTAGCCCAGCCCTAAACTATTTTGACAGGAAGTGTCATCCTACATATATCACACCATTAAAAATGCTTCCTCTGAAGACTCATTTCCCCATAAAAATGGGTCCCAACTCCTTAGTAAAGATTTAAAGATAGAGATGACAGTGTATGGGAAGCGTTTTGTGGGCTGCTATTTTTGAATTGGCGTCGGACGGGGACAGCCTTTGGGATTCCTTGATTCTAAACTGCAACCTTTAACCCCTTACACTGATCCAAAGTCACTGCAGATTATAGAGGTTAAAGACCTGAGACAGACTCTTGAAATAGAAACAGGATATAGATAAACAAATGCCTGGATTGAATGGGTTAAATATACTGTAAAAAGTCTGAACAAAAGCAATTGCTATGCATGTGCCTCCGGTAGGACAGTGTCTCAGGTGGTTCCCTTTCCGCTCGGGTGGGAGCGAAACAAACAGGGCATGGAATGCATGATAGCCCTATATCAAGATGAGACTGCATGGAAAAATCCGAATTGTGCCTCTTTGTCTTTGATGTTCTCTTCCTTAAAAGGACATAAGAGGCAAGCTCCCCCTGTGTTTTCTGCCGCTGTTGGGAATCACACATCGTGTGTTTATAGACAGGGTGGATCTATTGATTTGGGGGAGCTGAGATTGTGTTCGGTGATTAAAAACGTTACTGAAGCAGTGGAAGGAAGAAATTACTCATCTTTAAACGTTCCCCGAGCGGATCTGTGGTGGTATTGTGGAGGAAAACTACTGAGACCCACCCTGCCCCCTGATTGGAAGGGGATATGTGCAATTGTACAATTGGCAATACCATTCACCTTGGCATTTGAAAGAGAACAGTTAGTTGGGAGAAAAGGAAGAGATAAGAGATCACTGCTACCCACTTCTGTTGATGAAAGGATTTATCTTGATTCAATAGGGGTCCCTAGGTGGGGTGCCTGATGAGTTCAAAACTCGTAACTAGACTTCAGCAGGCTTTGAATCATCCCTATTCTGGTGGGTTACTATTAATAAGAATGTGGATTGGATAAACTACATTTATTATAACCAAGCACGGTTTATTAACCATACTAGAGATGCAGTAAAGGGTTTGGCCGAATAACTGGATGCCACCAGTCATATGGCTTGGGAAAATAGACTGGCCTTGGATATGCTCTTAGCTGAAAAGGGGGGCGTTTGTGTCATGATAGGCTCTCAGTGTTGTACTTTTATTCCCAACAATACGGCCCCTGATGGCTCGGTCACCCGTGCCCTGGAAGGTCTCCAGGCACTGGCTGTTGAGATAGCTGAGAATTCATGTGTAAATACTAATTGGACTGGCTGGATAGAGCGGTGGTTCGATAAATGGAAGGGGGTGATGGTCTCAGTGGTGATTACACTTCTGTTGGTAATCGGGATTTTAGTTGCTTTCGGCTGTTGTATAATTCCATGTCTGCGTGGTCTAATTACCCGCCTTATTGAGACTACTTTGATTAAGAGTGACCCGCCTACAGTTGTGGGCATTCACCTTCAAGCTGATGCAAATGATCCTGAGGCTGATTGGAATAGACAGGCCATGATTATGTTGCAGAAATTACAGACTGTATAAAAAGACAGGGGGGATTGATATGGTTAATGTAATTTCTGCAGTTTCATGCATTCACACACACACACACACACACACACACACACACACAACACACACACACACAACACACACACACACATCACACACACACACACCCACATATAACACACACACACCTCACACATAACCCACACACATACACACACCTACACACACACTCACTCACACACATACACACACCTACACACACACACATACACTCACTCACACACACACACACACACATACACACCCACACACACACACACACACTCTCTCTCACTCTCACACATATACATACACACACACTCACTCACACACATACACACACCTACACACACACTCACTGTACTAAAACTGAAGTTTAATGAATAAAAGCTAAATTATGAAACTAATGATCGACTAGGCCATAATGAAGCATGAAATAGAAGTTACCTCTGTAAAGCCAGGAATATGGTAACCTTGGGCAAGAAACCAAGGAATGCTTCAGTTAGACACAGAGGGCAAAATACAATGAAAGCTCTTTTCATGACATACACAAAAATCAATAAATGTTATAACTAGTAGAACATGAAGATAATAAAGGAATGTGCCAAATAGCAGAAATTGTAAAATAATACATTTTAATTAAAGAAATTGGCAGAGAAAAGCGTGAAATGCTTTAACCAATGGAATTGTCATTAATGATTTTTAATGTAAGAAAATCCATAGCGTGAGATGTTTTAACCAATGAAATTATCACCAATGTATTTGAATGGAAAAATAATGTATAAGTATTAGTGCTGTAAAATCTCCCGTTGCGATTTCCGAAGTCTTTTTTGGAAACTCGCCCAATCTTCGAAGATTGAATAAACATCTGTTGCTCCGTTTGTGTGTGTCTCGCAGTATTTCGATTTGCCACGGGAGAAGTGATAGCCGGTGGGGATAAGGACTGATACCAGTCAACTTGGAGTTCGCCTTTTTGAACTTAACCTTGCGGACAGTCTCCCTTGATACAAGGGTTAAAGGACAGTCCACGGTTGGCAGAGTTCGGAGGCAGGACCCGGTTGTTCTGAATCAGATGCCTAGAGTTAGAATAGTTAGCCAAGTGTCAGGAACTATTCTCCTGAGATTCAGAAAGCCTAGACAGAAATCACTTATAACAATATCAAAGACATGGCACCACACAACCTTACATCCCTCTGTGTGTGGTGATGTTGGTATTTCTGATGTGTCTGACCCACTCTGCATGAATTAGGAACAATAGCTTTGTATAATGTCTGTGAATGGTGTGTGATGGGGTGAATATGATTTATGATGATTGGGCTTCAATGTGAGATATTAATTATGTTGCCTTGTTGACTTTTTGTATTCTGCTATGGATACACATTGAATAATAAATAGATGTTTTTCAATGTATTACCAGGACACTATCAGTCGGCTGTAATCAGGTCCTTGATAATGCACTGTCAGTCGGGTTGTACCTCACTATTAGATTAAATTAGATTCCCTACAGTATAGAAACAGGCCTTTTGGACCAACAAGTCCACACCAACCCTCTGAAAAGTAACCCACCCAGACCTATGTTGACCCCTGACTAATGCAACTAACCTGATGGGCAAATTGGCGTGGCTAATCCACAACTTGCACATCTTTGGATAGTGGGAGGAAACCAGAGGAAACCCACACAGACACAGGGAGAACGTGCAAACTCCACACAGAGAGTCACCCGAGGTGGAAATCAAACTCAGGATCCTGGTGCTGTGAGGCAGCAGTGCTAACCACTGAGCCACCGTGCCACCCCAATTGTGCGTTGACTTTTCATATTTTTGTTTTAGAAATTTGAGTTGAAGCTGAGAATTGAAAATTGGAACTTGTGCAGCAATGAGTTTCCTTTTTTTTAAAACATTACTCCAAAATACTGCTCATTAATGTTGGAAAATGGCCTAGAAAGATAAAACAGATTAATACTGCTCACAGGACACTGTAGACAATTCGGCAGCACGATCAAATTAGATTCTCTACAGTGTAGAAACAGGCCCTTCAGCCCAACACGTCCACACTGCATCTCTGAAGAGAAGCCCACCCAGACCCCTACCCTATACTTACCCCTGACTAACGCACCTAACACTGTCGGCAATTTTGCAAAGCCAATTCATCTAACCTACTCATCTCTGGATTGTGGGAGGAAACTGGAGCAAACCCAAGCAGACACAGGGAGAATGTATAAATGCCACACAGACAGGTGGGATTCGAACCCAGGTACTGTGAGGCAGCATAGCTAACCACTGAGCCACTGTGCTGCCCTATGATGTTGTTATGTTCGGGGACTGGCAGCTCCTTGGGTGTTGAAATGATTATTTAAGGGAGGACCAGTGCTGGTCAACCAACCCGAAACTTAACTCTAAACCTAAACCTAAACCTAAACCTAAATCTAAACCTAACCCTAACTCTAACCCTAACCCAAAACCAAACCTAACCCTAACCTTAACCCTAACCCAAACCCAACCACGATCCCTAACCCTACCCCAACCCTAAAGCTAACCCTAACCCTAACCCGAACCTAAACCAAAACCCAACCACTAACCCTAACCTTAACCCTAACCCTAACCCTAACCCTAACCCTAACCCTAAACCTAACTCTAACTCTAACCCTAACCCAAACCCAAACCCAAACCCAACCACTACCCCTAACCCTAAACCTAACCCTACCCTTAACCCTAAACCTAACCCTACCCTTAATCCTAACTCTAACCCTCACTCTAACATTAACCCTACCCCGTTTTGCACCTACCCCTGCTCTGCAATGACCCTTGTGAAGCCACCCGTGTGGAAAGCTCTACAATGTCACATCCCCAGTCCAAACCAGATGGTAACGGAATGGAAATACGGGCAAAATGTGTCTCAGTCAGGGAGAAATGGCCTTTTGTTGCAAAGTCACAATCACCTCTGTTTCCATTTGAAACACATTGAAACTTGACTGTGCATGTGTGAAGGAATATTTAGAGGCATGGACACAATTGGTGAATCTGAATAAATTGCATTTTACATGTGTTGTATCTTTATTTTCCAATGTTGTTGACAGAATCTTCATGTGATTCGTGATAGTGTGATACCAAAAGAGCTTAAAAAATATGAACAGGAGGATGCCATTCTACCCCTCAATGCTGTTCTGTTCGTCAACAGGATCATGTCTGATCTGACATTCCTCACATTCCTGTTGTCCCCAGAACCAGTGATTCCCCAATTCATCAAGAATCAATCAATCTCAGCCTTAAATGTAGACAAATGCTCTGCCCCCACAGCTCTCTTTAAAACTCACAACTCTCTGAGAGAAGAAATTCCTCCCCATCTCAGTCTGAATTTGGTGCCCCTTTATTCGGAGACAGTGTTTTCTGCTCCGAGACTCTCCCATGAGGGGAAACATTGACCCTATCAAGCCTGTTCTGAATCTGTATTTGCTCCAGAATCCTTTACCAAATATTTGCATGCCTTTTAACATTACAAACTTGGTGAACTAAATGCTACACCTCACCATCTTTTCCCCTCTTCTGGTGTTCCTGTATTGTCATCGTGTCCAAATAAACCAGAAATGGTGAATAAAAGGAGACAATGTTTTCTTTACACGCTTGGAATTTCTTTCAGCACAAGAAACGACATGGGATGTAATTCAGTTAACATTCACGCAATGAGATGAGCAATGATTCTCTGGTGATGGAGGGAGTTAGATTGTTTGGATCATTTTGGGCATGGATCTTATTCTGCCACAATCTCTCTGACTGCCTGGACAGATTTCAGGTGCTATTATCTATCTATCTATCTATCTATCTATCTATCTATCTATCTATCTATCTATCTATCTATCTATCTATCTATCTATCTATCTATCTATCTATCTAGCCATCCATCCAATTCTGACTTTGGGAGTATATTTCCAAGATCCCCCTGGATTTCTGATGAAACAGTGCTCAATGCAGAGAGGCCTATGATATGGAGTCACTGTCAATCCTGGTCAGACAACATGCTGGAACCCCAGTGATTGCTCCAATAACCCTTACCTGCGCTGTTCTGACATCAATTCACCCTCTGCTTCCATCTGTCCATGTAATCTGTGCCGTTCACTGAAGAGAGTGAAGGGGTATTTCAGAGCCCTCTTCAGCTCCTCTCTGTATCGACTCTGGGTCAGAGCATAAAGGGCAGTGTTTGTACAGGAGCTCAGGTAGAAGAGCACAGTCCCAGATATGTCAGCGATCATAACAGGATGGTCATAACTGGGGTAAAAATGGTTGTTGGTAATCTCCGTCAGTAAGAAAACACTGACCTTGGGCATCCACAACAATATAAAATTGCCCGAGACAACAAACAGTAGGATGATGGATTTCCGCCTGTTGACCATCTCTGCATCTCCTCTCTGGTCCCAGTTACTGGGAGCTCGGAGACCCCTGCATGTCCGATTTGCCAAGACAATGTGCCTGACGGTCAGAGCATTGAACAGCAGGATCAGGAGGTAGGGGATCAATGTGTTCAGCAGCTGGTGGAGCCAGACAAATACCACCCATCCTGGAAGGGTGTAAAACTCTGGTCTGGTGGCACAGCCCGAGGGTACACCACCCCATATGCCATATGGTTGATACTTAAAGTAAAATGGGATGTTCCTCAGAATGCTCACCAGACAAACAGTGCTTACCACGGTACCTGCTGCTTTCTCAGTGTAATGTCTGGCTTTCAGATTGCGACAACAAATGGCCACAAAGCAGTCAAAGGTGAAAGCGATGGTTTACCAGACAGAACAGTCAATAGCAGCACAGGCCAACACAGCATTTACACTGCACACTGCTGTGTAGAACAGGAATGAGAGTGGGAAATATCTGTTACCAAGTACATTGATTATGACACCAAACAAAATGATTAGTAGATAACCTGTTGTCATGGAGATTTAATAGAGGGAAACACCATTGGTGATGCCACACTTGCCCCAGCAGAGAATCATAATTGTCACCCAACCAATGGAAGATGAATTGAGAAGTTTGTGGATATAGGGCATCATGAGCTATGATTGACACGGTGATTATCCACACAACTGACCAAGATGGTGTCACAGTGTTGCTATCACTGATTTAGCAAGCTAAAGCACCTGCTTAACACTCCTAGGGGTATTCGTTCAAATCCTGCCATCACAAAGGGTGAAATGTAAAATTGCTTAAATCTGGAATAAAGACTTGTTTTAATGGTTAGCATGTAACAAATGCTGATTGTCTTCAAACTCCATGAAGTCCACTAATGTGTTCCTTTCCAAGGTGTGTTGGGCCATTCTCTGTCCATGTTAGTGTACCTGTACAATCTCCCTTTCAACATAACAGTCCAATTCATCTTAAAATATCTGATCAATTCTATGGTTGTAGCAGAGGAAGAACCAGTCAAAGCAAAACTGCCTCCCTCTCACTGGATTCACAACACAACCAAATGGAAACATTCAATGTCCCACATATTTGCTCAACTGTTCTTCACCAGAGGTTATAACATTTCATCTTAGGCATTAAATTTATAACAAAAAATAATGTATTATTCATAGTGAAACACAGATAATCAACGAGGCACGATAAACAATATCTACAATTTAAATCCAATCATTCTTTATCATATACGTCCACTCACATATTGAAGGACTGACAATTTTTTTTAGATTGTAAACAGGCCCTTTGGCCCAACAAGTCCACACTGACCCTCCAAGGGCAACCCACCCAGACCTATTCCACTACATTTACCCCTGACTAATGTATCTAAAACTATGGGCAATTTAGCATCGCCAATCCACTTGACCTGCACATCTTTGGACTGTGAGAGGAAACCGGAGGACACAAAGGAAACTCAGGCAGACATGGTGAGAATGTGCAATCTCCACACAGACAGTCGCCCGAGGTGGGAATTGAACCTGGGTCCTTGGTGCTGTGAGGCAGCAGTGCTAACCATGAAGGAATTAATTTATAAAGAAGCGATCTGTAATTTCCTAGTTTGATAACCAGTTTAACAATGAATACCTGAACATCATGAAATCTTTGGATGATGGGTTGCATCTCAAGCACTTGGACTGTGTATTGTGCTTGAATTCTGAAGTCACTGGCCCTTACAAGAAGCTTTTTCAGGCTTCTGGAGACTGTTTCTCATTTATTACATTATTTTCTCAGAATTGTCAACAATTCTATAACTGAGGTGAGAGATCAAAACAAAAGCAGCACCGTCCAGAAGCTTTCAAAAGAAAAGTAAGATCCGTCTCATTCTTGCAACCCTATCAGAGTCAATTGTTACAGACTGCACCAAACTCTCTCAAAATATATTAAGAAGGTCGCATAGACTCTAGCTTTTAGGGAGTTTTGAGAAGATTTGTCGCTCAGGTTGAGGGTCTGGATGTAGGGTTTTTTTGCTGAGCTCTATATAGTTATTGAGTAGACGCTACCAACAAACACATTGACTTGGATCCTATTTACCACCCCCGAGAAAAAAACAGGAAATGACATCACCATGGGAAATGATGTCACCACGGGAGATGATGTCACTTACCCAAGGAAACCTAAACACATAAATAGAAAGCGGACCATGCCACCAGTGATTCATCTCACTGATGATGTTACCTAGTATGATGATAAAACATCTGAAAACGAACCTTCCAGCTCAGTGAGCAAACCCACATCTACTCTAACTTTTCCAATTTTTAAAGTAAGAATAAGATTTTGTGTTCCAGCTGCAATTTGATTGTTCAAATGACCAGGCTTGAAGTAAAATACATTCTATTCTTATGCTACCGTTAAAATAAAAACAACAAAACAAAGAAGAATTGATAAAACTGAACTCCATTGGAAACCTTAACATAATATCAGCTTATTTTAAACAGTAACTGTTCCAATATAGCGACACACCAAAAACACACCCATGGCAAAGGGAAATTCAGTAAAATAGATTGTCTCACATGCAATTCTAGCAGCAGGGAGAGGAGGCAAACCTTCAGGTGTAAGAAAACGAGAAATAACAGCTTCCAAATCCAACTTCCAGACCCAGTAATGACTGAAAGTTAAAGTAAAATCCTGTTTCTGTTGGAGCTTGTGTCCATCCCTTCATGCTGCTTCTATTGTTCCACATTTAAAAAAAAGGCCAAGGCCTCACAAGCTATTCATTTTGTTAGCTTGGAACAGACCATTTGTCACCTCTGTCTCAACTTCTCTCTCCCAAAATGATACCGGAGAGTGTACACATCTTACAGCCATTGTAGTCTCACACAATTCAATGTTTACTTCCCTTTTCTTTTTCAACATGGTCTGTGGGTATTTGTCCAGCACTGGTCCTCCCTTAATCAACGTCCAGCCATCTTCCACAAGAGTATCACTATCTCGGCGCTGAATCATCTACAATGCCCTTAAAGCAGTGATTGATGGGCATTATCTCTCCAGGCCAGTTACTAAAGCAAGCTGCAGTCTAATATACTCTTTATTTTAAAGGGAAGACACTGTTGCTTAAAGGTGACATTACAATTCTCAATTTCAACTCACGGTTCCAAGTCAAAAATGAGGAAAATCAGAGCAGAAAGGTGAAGATGCCAACACTACCTAGACCACACTATCAAGCCCTCAATTGTCGGCTCGCTGATGGCCTTCTGATATCATGCAAAGCTATTAAGCCAGACACTGTACTAATCTCCTGAGGATGTAGGTTCAAATCCAACTGTAGATTCTTCAGGCAAAAGCAGTCAGGATTTCAGGGTTTAATAATGACTCTGTAATGATTCCCTAAAGGAGAACCACCACCTAGTTTATTTTGGAAAGGAAACTGCCGTCCTTACCCCGTCAGGCCTGCATGTGACTCCAGACCCATAGCTGTCTTATAACTGGACTCTCCACAATAAATGCTGGCCCAGTCAGTGGCACTAACATAACACTAATGAACGAAATATTATTGCACATTCTGAATATATTTTGCGAGCATGTTTCATAGAACATAGAACATAGAAAAATACAGCGCAGGACAGGCCCTTTGGCTCTCGATGTTGCGCTGATCCAAGCCCACCTCACCTATACTAGCCCACTATCCTCCATATGTCTATCCAATGCCCGTTTAAATGCCCATAAAGAGGGAGAGTCCACCACTGCTACTGGCAGGGCATTCCATGAACTCACGACTCGCTGAGGAAAGAATCTACCCCTAACATCTGTCCTATACCTACCTCCCCTTAATTTAAAGCTATGCCCCCTCATAATAGCTGACTCCATACGTGGAAAAAGGTTCTCATGGTCAACCCTATCTAGACCCCCAATCATCTTGTACACCTCTATCAAGTCACCCTTAAACCTTCTTTTCTCCAATGAGAACAGCCCCAGGTGCCTCAACCTTTCCTCATACGATCTTCCTACCATACCAGGCAACATCCTGGTAAACCTCCTCTGCACCCGTTCCAGTGCCTCCACATCCTTCCCATAGTATGGCGACCAAAACTGCACACAATACTCCAGATGCGGCTGCACCAGAGTGTTATACAACTGCAACATGACCTCAGGACTCCAGAACTCAATTCCTCTACCACTAAAAGCCAGTACGCCATATGCCTTCTTCACAGCACTATTTACCTGGGTGGCAACTTTCAGAGATCTGTGTACATGGACACCAAGATCCCTCTGCTCATCCACACTACCAAGTATCTGACCATTAGCCCAGTACAGCACCTTCTTGTTACTCTTACCAAAGTGAATCACTTCACACTTAGCTACATTGAACTCCATTTACCACCTTTCTGCCGAGCTCTGCAGCTTATCTATATCCCGCTGTAACCTGCCACATCCTTCCTCACTGTCAGCAACTCCACCGACTTTCGTATCATCTGCAAACTTGCTCACCCAACCTTCTAGCCCCTCTTCCAGGTCACTTAAAAAAATGTCAAACAGCAATGGTCCCAAAATGGATCCTCGCGAAACACCGCTAGTAACTGCACTCCAAGATGAACTTTTACCATCAACTACTACCCTCTGTCTTCTTCTAGCCAGCCAATTCCTAATCCAAACCTCCAACGCACCCTCAATGCCATACCTCTGTATTTTTTACAGTAGCCTACCATGGGGAACCTTATCGAACGCCTTACTAAAATCCATATACACCACATCTACCGCTTTACCCTCGTCCACCTCCTTAGTCACTTTCTCAAAGAATTCACTGAGGTTTGTGAGGCACGACCTGCCCTTCACAAAACCATGCTGACTATCCTTGATCACATTATTCCTATCCAGATGTTCATAAATCCTATCCCTTACAATTCTCTCTCAGACTTTGCACACAACAGAAGTGAGACTCACTGGCCTATAGTTACTAGGGTTATCCCTACTCCCCTTCTTGAACAAGGGGACCACATTTGCTATCCTCCAGTCATCTGGCACTATTCCTGCAGACAACAAGGACATAAAAATCAAGGCCAATGGCTCTGCAATCTTGTCTCTTTCAATGACGAGGGATACATTTATGGCTGAGAAATATGATTACAGTCCTTTATAGGTTTTGCTGAATAAGGATTTCCCATGTGCTAAACATTTACAATTACTTGAACTGTAATCATGTTTCTCAACAATAAATATATCCCTCAACATTGCAACATGCTTGCAAAATATATTCAGAATGTGCAATAATATTTTTGGCACAGACATGACAGGCCGAAGGGCCTGTTCATGTGCTTTACTGTTCCATGTTCTAACAACTAAACCCTCCTTTCAAGTGAGTGGTTCTCTCTTATTCTCTCATCCAAAGATGTAACTTATGCAAGGCTCCTTGCATATGAGTTTCATATAATGACATGTTCGTCAGAGATCAACAGAATTATAGAGCACAGAAGGATCCCAATCCAATCATAACGCTGATTTAGGAAAGAAATATTAACTGGTCTCATTGTCTCACTACTCTGATCTTTCCTTATAGTTCTTTGATTTTGATCTTTTCCTGTACTTATTCAAAAGTCCATTAGAAATTATTTCCCCTTTAATATCAAACCCAGCATCTACGCAGGAAGAAATGCAATTTATTCTGGATTGCTGAGTGGAATAAATCTTATTTCATGTCTGGTCCTTTCAAGAATTCTTTCCCTCTGGCAACAGAACGATACTGCAGTGGAAATGATCTTGCAGTGAAATGTTATTCACCCTTTACTTGCATTGTTGAAAATGTGTTGCTGGTAAAGCGCAGCAGGTCAGGCAGCATTCAAGGAACAGGAAATTCGACGTTTCGGGCATAAGCCCTTCATCCTGATGATGGGCTTATGCCCGAAACGTCGAAGTTCCTGTTCCTTGGATGCTGCCTGACCTGCTGCGCTTTTCCAGCAACACATTTTCAGCTCTGATCTCCAGCATCTGCAGACCGCACTTTCCCTTTACTTGCATTGTCCCTGCATTAAACACCTAAAGGATTTCTCAACATCTCTCTCAATTCTGAGAACAATGTACAAGTTGTTTAATTCATTCACCACACTGATGATTCTTATCCTTAATACAATTATCTCCCTGAGTACAGTGTATGAAATACTGCAGAGATACTGCAGTTTCTTGATTAATGTCTTCAAAGTAATACCACTCGGCTATAGATTTCATAATCAAGTTCCCAATGCCTTACAGTTAGATTTAGACAGACTACAATCATCTCACAATGTAAGATGATCTCCACACCTGACGACAGTTGAAGAAAAAAAATCGAATTGCTAAAATTATTGGCCTTTGAATGATGGGTGACTCTATTCGCTGAATCAGAAACGGAATTGTCAATAGTTCCTTGTATACACAGTATGATACACCCCCTGTGACACAGTCCATGTTATTCCAGTGTGCTGAGCAGGCTCATTAAGCATATTCCTGTGACATTGTACATTCCCTCTACACTGGCCTTGAGAAAATAGAGATGGAACAAATTCTAATCTCTCCCCTTTCCCTCCCCCCACCCCCCCCCCCCCCACTCCCCCCAAGGACTTACATGAACAAATAAGTGTGTTTGTTTTTTAAACTGATACTTGCTACAATGGCGATGCTTGGTTTAGGAAATGGGCAACTTATTTGAAATTTGCCTTTATGTCAGTCACTGGCTGTGTCACTGTGGGTGTAGTGACTAAAGCCCAGAGTTGTGTGAATTTGGTACACTGTTCCCCCTGACATGCAGCGAGAGACTTAGTTGTAGACACAAAACCAAGAGAAAGGGCCTTGTGTTGATTCTGCTGTACAAAGTCACCATTTGAGACACAAGTGTTTCATTTTATTCAGGAAGTGTGAAAGCAGAATTCTCCCACTCCAGAACAGGTCCCCAGTGCAACAGACACGATGAGTGCCTCCATCAGAAATAAATTTGACCTTTCCTTGAAATCTCCCTTTGGAGAACCAGCCTTGTTTTTCTCCCAGAGTTCAGTTCAGTGTTGGCCCATGTCGAAGCTCAGGTGGTGATGTTTTGGTTGGGTGAGAGTGCCAAGGCATGTGGAGGTATGATGGTCAAACAAGCAGAGGAACCGAACAGCTATGGTGTGACAGAATGGGCTCAGAGGGCTGAATGGACTCCTCCTTTTATTTTTCCACCTTTTGTACCTGAGCAAGTGAGGAACCACCCCACATCACAGATTGGCCAAATGTGGTCGTTCATATGTGACAAGAAATGAAACATTGCACACAGCAATGAGATTCCTCACTCTACACACAACAGTCAGTGGGTAATTAGTCAAAACAAGAATGAATCAACAACGTGATGATGTCCAAGCTGATTGTACTATGGAACAAGGTTTATCCCTGAATGAAGGAGAAAGTGAGGACTGCAGATGCTGGGGATCAGAGCTGAAAATGTGTTGCTGGAAAAATGCAGCAGGTCAGGCAGCATCCTGAAGAAGGGCTTATGCCCAAAACGTCGATTCTCCTGCTCCTTGGATGCTGCCTGACCTGCTGCGCTTTTCCAGCAACACATTTTCAATCCCAGAATGAATCGTGAATTGATAGATCATCTTGAAACATAAAACATAGGGGCGTGGGCAGTCCATTCATCCCATCAATTCATTGTCAATCCCATTTGATATGATCATGGCTGATTATCCAACTCAGTCCCCTGTTCCTGCTTTCTCCTCATACCCTTAGATCCCTTTAGCTTTCAGAACTGTATCTGACTCCATCGTGAAAACATTGATTGTTTTGCCCTCAACAGTTTGCAAAGATAAACAATTCCAAAGGCTCACCACGCTGTGGTTAAAGACATTTCCCCTGGTCTCAGCCCTAAATGGTTTACCCCGTACCTTTAGACTGTGACCCCTGGTTCTGGAATCATTATTTTTTGGGATTCATTCATCTCGGAGTTTGTCACTGTGACACACCCACACAAAGCATCATAGACTTTGCTGACAACAGCAGGTTATTGGGTGAAAGACAGAAAAAATAGCAAACACCTCTATCACACAGAAGGCATTTTTTCATGAGCTTAATAATCAAAATATTCAATATTTCTTGCGACACTGTCCATCACTGGAGACTCATGCAGAGAGAAATCACACACCTCTGATACCGCTTTCTGTTTCTTATTGACTAGTTCCTTCTGGAATCTTTCTCGTTGCCCGTAGAGACATGTTCACAACTGTTTTTTTATCCTCGTGAAATAATATTTTCACACAGATATGGGGTTCTAAAGTTTCCCACAAAGTGATGGGCATTTTTTTCATCCAGTCTCTTAGGTATCTCCACAAACAGATACAGAGAATGTTGGAAATGTTGGAGGGAGTTACCGAGATAGGGACGGGATATGGTCTGGAGGGGTTTACCAAGCTAGAGAGCGGTTACTGAGATAGGGAGAGGTATAGGGGCTGGAGGGGGTTACAGAGATAGGGAGGGGTGTAGGGGCTGGAGGGGGTTACAAAGGTAAGGAGGGAGTGTAGGGCTGGAGGGGGTTACAGAGATAGGGAGGGGATGTAGGGACTGGAGGGAATTACAGAGATAGGGAGGAGGTGTAGGGGCTGGAGGGGGGTTACAGAGATAGGGAAGGGGTGTAGGGGCTGGAGGGGGTTACAGAAAAATGGGAAGGGTGTAGGGGCTGGAGGAGGTTACAGAGATAGGGAGGGATGTAGACACAGGAGGAGATGACAGAGATAGGGAGGGATGTAGTGATCGCATCAGGTGACAGAGATAGGTGGGTGCAGCGACTGGAGGAATTTACAGAGATATGTAGGGGTTTCAATGCTGAAGGAAGTTACAGAGATAGGGAGGGGAATGGGTGCTGGATGAGGTTACAGAGATAGGGAATGGCGTAGGAGCTGGAGAATGTTCCATAGATAGGGAGGGGCTGTAGAGGAGGTTACAGTGACAGGAAGGGGGTCTGGAGGAGGTTACAGAGATAGGGAGGGGGTCTGGAGGAGGTTACAGTGATAGGAAGGCGGTCTGGAGGAGGTTACAGAGAAAATGCGAAGGTTGGGTATCTGTACTCTGCTATCCAACTCAGTACCCTGTTCCTAGTTTCTCCCTAAACCCTGTGATCCATTAGCCCTGACAGGAACGTTGAATATTGGAGCAGGAGGAGAGTGATGGGGTTCATCCTGAATCAGTTGCAATCCCATGGTGCATTTCATTGTCCATTGAGACTGGGGAAGGTCACATGATATTGAAGTACTGTTACAGCATGGAGACAGATGGATTAAATCATCCTCCCTCCCTCTGTATTCACAACAAGTAAGGTGAACTCATTCATAGACCCTCAAAATTGACACAATACTTCCTAAACAGCCTTTTAAATACCTGTTTCAGACTCTGTGAATAATCAATTCAAGACACTGGTTTAGAGGGTAGATATGGTGGGCGGCACAGTGACACAGTGGTTAGCACTGCTGCTTCACAGCACCAGAGACCCAGGTTCCATTCCCGTCTCGGGTGACTGTCTGTGTGGAGTGTGTATGCTTTCCCTGTGTCTGCGTGGGTTTCCTCCGTGTGCTCTGGTTTCCTCCACAGTCCAAAGATGTGCAGGTTGGGTGAATTGGCCATGCTAAATTGCCCATAGTGTTTAGGTGTAGTGGAATGGGTCTGGGTGGGTCGCTCTTCAGAGGGTCGGTGTGGACTTGTTGGGCCAAAGGGCCTGTTTCCACACTGTAAGTCATTGAATCTGAAGGGCTTAGCAATTTATTAACAAAGGAGTAATTTTAACAGAGTAAATATAACCAGCAAAGTATTCCCATTGGTCTACACTTTACACTCCATTAGCTTTGACTTCAGTCTCATTCACACAGCAGACAGACAGACAAACTAACACAGTTCAGGGACACACTGAAGTATATAAGAAAACTGATCAGATTATTTCAGCGGTTTATAGGATGGTTCATGGATAGGGATGAATTTTCCTTTGCTGATTTTCTGATGATGTGGATGAGAGCCACTTTACAGTTCACTCAGATAAAGGCAGTCATACTTATAATTTAGTTTTCTGTTCTCTAAAGCTTCCGAGGGCTGAGAAGGGAAGTTAGGTGTGAAGATTTCACATCTGTATACTGCAGCATCAATAGCCACACAAATAGGAAACACAGTCCAAACACAATCCAATCTGTGACCTCTCCCTGACAGGCTGACCCTATCCTCCTCGATATCCCAGTTACCATTCAACATCGATCACCTTCCTGAGGTAAGGACTTTTCCAGACTTGCTGGAACCCATTCCCAGAGACTGACCACATTAATAACCAATTGCTGTTATCTATTTCTCAAAGATGGCAGTTAGGGGCTGTACCTTCAGTTGGAAAGATAATGTGAAAGTAGGTGAATTGTCAAGAGTGTAAAATCAAAGGATTAAGTTAAAAATTTAAATGGAAGGTGATAAAACATCATAAAAAATCTTGAATCAGCTATGATTCAGTACCAATGGTGGTAAGTTTTGTTTTCTGTTGTCTGTATATCAGGCACTTGGTGAATAAATGCATCTTGGGAAAGGTGCTTCATCTCTCTTCAGGGTGGAGACATGTGAAGGCACTATTACTTTTATTATTGTCCGCAAACAAAAATGGGACAGAATGTTGCTCTTCTAGCAAGAAAACTGAGCGGTAAAACTGATTAAATTTGAAAACAATTAGTTGAGCAAATTGACAGTTTTATATAAATTGTTGTCTTGTTGGGGTAGCAAGAGAGTATCTCAAAAAGAAATTGTTGCGTGTGTGTGAGAGAGCCTGTGTGTTTCTGTGTGCGTGTGTGCATGTGAGAGAGAGAGAGAGACAGAGCATGTGCGTGTGTGTGCATCTGTCTGTGTGAGACAGTGAGAAAGTGTGACAGTGTGCAGATCTGTGTGTGTGTGTGTGCGTGTGTGCATGTGTGACAGAGAGACAGAGCATGTGTGTGTGTGTGTGTGTGCATCTGTCTGGGTGAGACAATGAGAAAGTGTGACAGTGTGCCGGTCTGTGTGTGTGTGTGTGTGTGTGCACGCGTTTGTGTATGTTTGTGAGAGAGAGACAGAGCATGTGCGTGTTTGTGTGCGCATCTGTCTGTGTGAGACAGTGTGACAGTGTGCGGATGTGTGTGTGTGTGTGTATGTGTGTGTGTGGGTGTGGGTGTGCTTGTGTGTGAGAGAGAGGGTATGTTCAGGCAAGGCACAATTTGATTGGTTTTTAATCAGCACCAGTTGTTGTGTGTTCGGGAGAGTTCAGGACAGTGACAGTCTCTTGCTTGTTCCCTGGACAGGTCAGTGCAGCCAAGTGCGTGGAGAATACAGTTTAAGGACCAGCCTGTGAAGACAGAGCATCCATATCACTCTCTGCTTTCTGCATGGGGAACTGAATGAAGACACCCTGATAGCTCAGTGCTCCCTCTTGGCGTTCCTCTGCTCTCCCTGAAAACCCTCTGGTAAAAGGGACAATTGGAAATCAATTCCAGGCAAGCAGAAATGTCAAATTTTCAAGCAGTGAACGGGAGACTGAGAATTGCTGTCCCCACAACCTCATTCATCATCAAACTTTTGTGAAAAAATCAAAAGAATCTGAAAGAGAGAAACATATCTGAACTGGAGCTATTAATTTATGTTTCCTTGATTTTATTTTACCTCCACGCATAATGTTCACAACTTCTCCATCCTTTTTGGGCATCTCTCTGTGTGAACAAAAGTCTTTGAAGAGTGAACAATAAAGTCACAGTTACAGACTGGCGATTGCACACAGGTTTTGAAATTTGTTAATAATAATCTGATTGCAATAAATAGTTCTTTTCACTGTGATGCTAAAAAGGTGTGCATATTCCTTTAACAGAAGTTGGATATTTGTGCACAATTGGGTAATGTGGTGTTTTCATCAAATGTTCACGTTCTTGAGAACTTGGTGAATAGTGGGGCTGGATTTCCAGTGCACTTCAGTTAGACCACAGCGAGAGTATTGTGTTCAGTTCTGGAATCCACATGATAGGAGGGGTGGGTTCACACTGGAGAGGGTACAGAGGGAGATGTACCAGCGTGTTGTCTGGGCTGGACAGAGTTTCAGTTATGTGGTGAAATTGGACAGAGTGGGTTCCTTTCCTTGGAGCAGAGGTGACTGAGGGGAAACATGGTTGAGATGTGTAACTTTATGAGGGACACTGACAGGGGAAACAGGAGATAGCTTTTCCCCTTGGTTGGAAGCATGGAGAACCAGGGAGATAGATCTGAGGTCAGGGCGAGTTGTTCAGATGGGATGTGAGGGAAATGTTTTCACAAAGATGGTGGTGGGAAAGTGGAACTCTCTGCCTGTCAGAGTGGTACAAGCAGAAAGCATTCTAACATTGAAGAAGTATTTAGAAATGTACTTACAATGGCGAGATATTCCAGGATATGGGCCAAGTATTAGAAAATGTAATTAGAATAGTTTGGCCAGCATCTACCCGATGAGCTGTGCTGTCGACATCAATGACCCTCTGACTGCCGCATTGAATCATAAAAGTTACCGTCTGATCACCGTGAATTTCTTCAGCCACTACAAACCTGCCTCTCTCTGCAATCTCTTCCTCACTATGCTGTCAACATCTGTAACATCCTTGGCCATCTATGGCCTTTGCAGACTTGTTCATCGAACCCTGCCACCCTTCCCACCTACTTTTATGTTTTACTCAGCCACAGGATATGGGTGTCACTATCTGGGTCAGCATTTATTCTTCAACATCCCTGAGGATGGGCAGCAGACTGCATAGAGTGTGCTCCTATCTCTCTCTCTCTTTCGCTCTCGCTCTCTGTCTCTGTCTCTCTCTCTGTTTATCTCTCTCCTAAGCCATGATAACTGAGTAGCTGACAGCTCTCCCTCACCTCTCCTCTGCTCTCCCTGAAAACCCCCTGTTGAAAGGGACAGTTGAACCCCACTTTCAGAGACCCAGAAAGGGTGAATTCTGAAGCCCACTGGTGCTGCATATCATTCAGTCAGATGGTGCAGCTCCATTTCCCTCACTCACCTTTGTCTGTTTGTAGAAGAGAATTGTGCCCGTGCTGATAATGCAGGATGTAATTCATTCCCAGCATGGTTAGTGATTGGGGGGAAGGTTTCCAGCTCCTCACTCTATCTGAATGATTGAAGGACTTTACCATGTCAATCCCTCAATGCATGTGGATTAAATTTTAAGACTCCCTTCCCCGCCCACAGTCCCGTTCCTGTTTCATCCTTTCCACACACATCATCTCATCCTTCATCTCCTCCCGTCATTCAGCTGAATCCACACTGTACATTCTCCAAAGCCCAGTACCACCTTCCTGAGGAGCGGTCCCTTACACAGTGATGAACTTACACAGATCAAGTATAGCTAAGGGTTTATCAAACTGAAGCCTAACTGGGTTCCCTTTCCATTCCAAACACCATTGAGGAATGTTAACACTGCGGTGACCACCTTGAATGTTTCTCTACCCCTTCACCCTGAATGACACACATGGATAGATCTATCTGTTTCCTTGGTACAACGTTGAATTTCTTGTGATGAAGGAACTACCAGGACTGACCTTTCTGTGACTCAAGGCAGTACCCATCATTAGATCACAGAAGACCTCAAATTTTCAGTTGCTCCATTCGGTGGAAAGCTGTCTTTGTTTACTTTGTGACCAACTTTAAATAAACTGCCCGTTTCCTTCATCACTCCTTACCAACTATTCCATGTTCTTTGGGAAGAGCTAACATTCCCATTCCGTGTCTGAATACCGAAGCATGCAGTATCAATGGTGGTTTTCCACTTGAATTTGCATTCTTGCAAATGTCCTGAAGACCGTAAGATGAAAACTAGAACAAAGTATTTTGTTTTTCAATGCGACTTTGAGTAGATTATCCATCATTTGTCAGGATGAACAACACCAGATGCATGTTTCAAACAGAAAAAAAACACAAATTGACAGCAGATCTGCCCAGCTGTGCATATTAACTCGACTGGAACAAATTAAGCAACTTAGAGATAGGGACAAATACATAACTGTTACTGAATGTGCCATGAAATTGGGTTCCATTGGAATTGGACCCGTTGCACCTGGGTGTTGTGTTAGACTCGTGCAGAGTGAGTTCAGATGTGTAAAAGCTTCATGAGCTGAGCTCAGTTGAGTTCAAATGGACTCAGTTGGATAGAGATGGGTTGAGTTAGACTCCAGTTAATGGAGCAGCAATGGGCTCAGTTAAAACCCATCTGATTGCTTTATTGTTTTATTCATTGCAAAAGATTTTGACATGAATATTGTTATCTGTCTGAGGTATAGAATTATATTTATTATTATAGGACCATTTCATTTGCAAATATAATTCCTGTGCTAGTTAATATTCAAAGCACAGTTGGGAACGTCCTCTCGAGAAGATAACGGGCAGCAATCTCTTGTAGTCCCTTAATTCCAGAAAGCAAACCCTCCGTAGATAACAATATACTGAGCGACTGACACGTGAAACAAAACTGAGCAAAGCGGAATGATGAACCAAATGAAGAAAAACACATGTTGGCAGAACACGGTTTGGTAAACAAGTGCACTTATTTTTTGAGAATTATTCCTTCAGGGAGTGCTGTTCACAATCCTTTAGCAGCTCCACATGGAATATACCGGTGTTATGGGAATGCACCATGTAATATGGATGGCTTTGAAGAGAGTGTTTAGTAGACTGGAACTAACACCCGATGTCACACACGGTGTTTACGATCATGTATAAGGGAGTGTTGATTCTTATCTCAGGAGTTCAGTCCAGACTCCAAGCCCAGCGCGAGAGTTAATGAATGAGGTCACCCAACATTAACAATGCAAGGACCAATCATTCTACAGATCTTATTCGCTTTCTTCCATTTCTTTGCAATTGTCTGTGTTCCAGGTGAGGAGATTAGATTACTTACAGTGTGGGAACAGGCCCTTTGGCCCAACAAGTCCACACCGACCCTCCGAAGTGCAACCCACCCATACCTCTACATTTGCCCATTACCTAACACTACGGGCAATTTAGCATGGCCAATTCACCTGACCTGCACATCTTTGGACTGTGGGAGGAAACCGGAGCACCCGGAGGAAACCCACGCAGACACGGGGAGAACGTGCAAACTCCACATAGTCAGTTACCTGAGGTGGGAATTGAACCCGGGTCTCTGGCGCTGTGAGGCAGCAGTGCTAACCACCGCGCCAGAGACCCGGGTTCAATTCCCACCTCAGTTAACTGACTGTGTGGAGTCTGCACGTTCTCCCCGTGTCTGCGTGGGTTTCCTCCGGGTGCTCCGGTTTCCTCCCACAGTCCAAAGATGTGCAGGTCAGGTGAATTGGCCATGCTAAATTGCCCGTAGTGTTAGGTAAGGGGCAAATGTAGAGGTATGGGTGGGTTGCACTTCGGAGGGTCGGTGTGGACTTGTTGGGCCAAAGGGCCTGTTCCCACACTGTAAGTAATCTAATCTCCTCACCTGGAACACAGACAATTGCAAAGAAATGGAAGAAAGCGAATAAGATCTGTAGAATTATTGGTCCTTGCTTTGTTAATGTTGGGTGACCTCATTCATTAACTCTCGCGCTGGGCTTGGAGTCTGGACTGAACTCCTGAGATAAGAATCAACACTCCCTTATACATGATCGTAAACACCGTGTGTGACATCGGGTGTTAGTTCCAGTCTACTAAACACTCTCTTCAAAGCCATCCATATTACATTGTGCATTCCCATAACACCGGTATATTCCATGTGGAGCTGCTAAAGGATTGTGAACAGCATTCCCCGTTACTGACTGTGGTGTTTATATTTCTGTCTGTGTTTTATGGTGAGATATTTGATGGATTATTTTGGAAGCGAGTTGTGGATGGACTGATTGAAGGAGGGACATTGTAATCTGTAGTGCTATTTTATTGGAATGTTTCCAGGAATGAGAATCTTCAGTTGTATGGAGAGAGGAAAGAGGCTGCTCAATATCCTTGGAACTGGCGGTGACAGGGAGTGGGGTTGGAGGTGAGGGTACTGGGCATGGGCAGAATAAACACTAAAAACAGAAGAAAACTCCCCTGGAGTTTGCTTGACCGATAAAGCAGATCATGCCTGGTCCAACTTTCCACTTGTTCTGTTCGGTTCCCCATTACAGTTTGTTCACCAACTGACAAAAAGAATCTATTGACACAGCCTTAAACATGCAGAAGGACTCTTACCCCTCACACTTCTGTCAGTAGCAAACAATTCAAAAGACTCGCAACCCTCAAAGAGAAGATAATACTGAGTCTTAAATTTTCACCCGTTTATGCTTAGACTGTACCCCCCGGTCCTAGACTTCCCCATCAGAGGAAACATCGTCTCAGGTTGAGTACAAATAAAGTGTGGGAGATACAAGAATGATGAGATAGAAAGTTCCCTCTCAAGACCAGTGGGTATGACTTGAATAGGATCCATCTATGTTCTATCATTCCATCAGTCTATGCATCCCCATGGAATGGTGAACACTTGTGTAATTTATAACATTGCAGGAATGAACAATGGAATCCAATTCTGACAGAATGAATTCGCCTTTGTGGTAAGGTCTACATGTGCTGGTGTCAATGATGTAAAGCTAACTGGCCAACCTGCAGACTGGAAGGGATGGTTTGATAGAATATAATGGGCAAGAGGAACAAATGAGCTTTGAAGGAACACTGTTTCATGGTAGTGAGTGGGTAGAGACTGGGATGTACTGCTGAAGGGAATGGGAGAGAGGGGTTCTTTCCAGGCACCCTGGGTGGAATTTTGTTTTCAGTCTGGAGTGGAAGAATATGCAGGTTTATGGTACCATCGATGTGTACCATCAACAAGATGCAACACAGAAATATCCCCAAGGCTCCTTCGACAGCAATTTCCAAAGACATGATGAAGGACAAGGGAACATGGGAAGGACAAGGACAGCAGATACATGGGAACACCACCCCCCTGCAAGTTCCCCTCCGAGCCCCTCACCATCCTGACTTGGAAATATATCGGCCTTTCCTTCCTGGGTCAGAATCCTGGAATTCCCTCCATCAGGGACATTGTGGGTCTACCCACAGCACATGGACTGCAGCAGTTCAAGAAGGCAGCTCACCCCCCCCCACCTTTTCAAAGGTGCAACTAGGGATGAGTAAGTCTCACTGGAACAAACAGCTACACCCTTAAGTCAAGACTGAATAAAAAAAAACTCAATTTCCGGTTGTATAATCAATTCAATGCCCAGCATTGGCTTGATAAGAAAACACCTCTTTACAATTACTGTGTCATTTTATTGGTGACTCCCTACTATCTTGTAACTGCTAGTTGCTCCCTTCCATGAAGAGAACTCACGGTTCACAGAGCAATGATATTCAAACTTTGCACAATGATTAAAATCACTATTAACTCAACACCCAGACTTCAGTTTTGTAGAGTAAAGATTTCAATTTCAGTTTGTTAATGATTTTTAAGAACACCACTCAAACGGAAAGTAGATTTTTATGAAGGAGTTAATTTAGTTTGTTTTCCAATGTCAATGTTATTTTGAATAACTTTGTGTAGTTCAGAGAGGGCTATGAGAAAAATGGTGCTGTTGGTCACAGACGGACCAAGTTCTTATTTATGCTGTCCACGAAGATAAAGATTTTATTAGATTTATGTTTCATCAGCGCGCCTTACTAATCCAGATTAGATTAGACTTACAGTGTAGAAACAGGACCTTCGGCCCAACAAGTCCACACCGACCCGCCGAAGCGCATCCCACCCATACATTTACCCCTTACCTAACACTACGGGCAATTTAGCTTGGCCAATTCACCTGACCCGCACATCTTTGTGACTGTGGGAGGAAACCGGTGCACCCGGAGGAAACCCACGCAGACACGGGGAGAACGTGCAAACTCCACACAGTCGCCTGAGTCGGGAATTGAACCCGGATCTACAGGCGCTGTGAGGCAGCAGTGCTAACCACTGTGCCACCGTGCCGCCCACAAATGCAGAATATGAGGATAGCTATAGCTTTAGTCATTTACTCTGGGTGTGAATTCCAACACCTCACATGGATTTTCTAGGATGCCATTTCAACTCCTGTCTGTTCTCGGTCATGAATACATTGACTAGTGTCTGTAGTCATTCACTCTGGTCACATTTATCTCACTGTACAAGGGAGAGCTCTGTGTGGAACAACTTTGAATGAGACAATCTTGTAGTTAGCTCTCCAAATTGCGTATTGTGTATTGGTGACTCCCCTTCGTTTAGCTTTCTGACCCTCTTCACGAACTTTGATTCAATGTGTGGTAAAAGTTGAATCTGAAGATTCTGTGTTGAAAGTGAGTTCCAGAATTGTAGCACATTATTCACACCCTGTCCTGCAGAGTAATGCTGCCAGGTACTGGGCAGTCTGAGAGGCTGCTCTTGGATGTGATTTCAAGCCAAAGGCACTTCTGCCTGTGTTATTGGATAAGAAAGATCCCAACACACTAGTAATCCTGGGTTTCCTCACCAATCTCCCTCGCTCAGTCAATATCCCACACTAAGGTAGCAAGAAATATCTTGAATTAATGAGATTAGTGCTTATCGGATGTTGTTCAATGTTGGGTACTCATTTCCTGAATTCTAAAGTGATCTTTGCTCAAAGTGTAGAAGATAAAGTTCCAACCTTCCAACCTAGCTCCCTGAAAGCCTGCCTAACATCCTCACCCCTCTTCCTACCTATATCGTTGGTGCCAACATGGACCACGATTTGGGGCTGCTCCCCCTCCCCCTTAAGGATCCAGAAAACACGATCAGAGATATCACGTACCCTTGCACCTGGGAGGCAACATACCAATCGTGAGTCTCTGTCGCCCCCACAAAACCGCCTATCTGTGCCCCGAACTATCTGTGCCCAATAACAATCGCTCTACCTTTCTCCGCCCTTCCTTTCTGAGCAACGGGGACAGGCTCCGTGCCAGAGGCCTGAACCTCGTTGCTTACCCCTGGTAAGTCCCCCCCCCACAAGTATCCAAAACGGTATACTTGTTCTTGAGGGGAATGACCGCAGGAGGTCCCTGCACTGGCTGCTTCCCCCCACTCCCCCTCACTGTCACCCATCTCTCTATAACTTTCGGAGTAACTACTTCCCTAAAGCTCTGATCAATGACCACCTCTGCCTCCCGAATGATACTCAGCTCATCCAACTCCAGCTCCAGTTCCCTAACACGGTCTTGGAGGAGCTGGAGATGAGTGTACTTCTTGCAAGTGTAATCAGCAGGGACGCTAATGGCTTCCCTCACCTCATACATGTTGCAAGAGGAACATTGCACTGCCTTCGCTGCCATCCCTCTAAAAGGTAAATTTTAAAAACTAGATCTAAAGAAACAAACAAGCAAAATGCAGCACTTACCTGCTTACCACAACGGGTCTTATTATTAGGTTAGAGGAGGAGAGCGGGTGGGAGGCTCTACCCCTGTAGTGCCTCGGGTTCCTCGCCTGCGCGCTTTTATAAGAAAAAAAAACCTTACCAGGTAAGGTAGCGCGACACCAGCTTCCGGGTCCTCTAGGCGCTTAAAAAAATTTAAATTTTAGCCGTTAAAATTGGACTATACCCGCGACTTAAAAAAAAACACCACCAGACAGCCGGTACCTGCTCCACCGAGAGAGTGAGAGCACTTTTACTTTGTTGGTTCATGGATCCGAGTAGGAAAAGGTGTTGCTTTTAACAAAAGGACACGGTGTCAGAAATGGACAAGAGAACGACCCTCAAAATTGTGAGATTTATATTCATTGTTTTTTCTTTAAAGAAGAAAGTAATCCCAAAAAAGAGAGTGTGCGCGTGTGTACGTGTCCATGTGTGAGTGATGTTGGAGGGTCAGAGTTAGAGTGTGTGGGCCTGGAGAAAGCACAGCAGGTCAGGCAGCGTCCAAGGAGGGGAGTCGATGTTTCAGACACGAGCCCTTCGTCAGGGTTGACCCTCCGAAGAGCATCCCAACAAAATGCCACTTGCCCTATCCCTGCATTTTCCACCCAGCCTGCACTTCTTTGGATACAATGGACAAGTTTGATTGGCCAAGCCCCCCAGCCTACACGTCTTTAGAATTAGGGAGGAAATCTTTGTAGCCGTGGGGAATAATATGCAAACACCACATGGTCAGTCACCCAAGCGTGTAATCAAACCCAGGTCCCTGGCGCTGTGCAGTAGCAGTGCTAACCACTGAGTCATACCATCACCCTGCTATCAAGTCATCCCTTAGACTTATCATGAGTGTGAGTGAGAGACAGAGAGAGTTAGGTGAGTGAGAGAGAGAGAGAGAGAGAGAGAGAGAGAGAAAGAGAGGAGACTGAGAGAGAGAGAGGAGACTGAGTCAGTTCCTGGTGGTTTGTAATCTTTTTACCCTGAAAAACAATCTTTCCTGTAAGGTGTCATCTTAACATTCTGTGTGTCCTTCCTGTATTTTTAGGTTTGCATATCATGACTTTGATTGAATGTGCCTAATGAGCGTTGTATTGAAGTTGAGGATTTATAAAACAATGTTTTATACACATTGTTGTCTGTTGGGACAGCAAAAGAGTGTCTCAAAAACTTTTTGTGTGTGTGAGAGAGTCTGTGTGTCTGTGTGTGTGTGTGCGTGTGAGAGAGACAGAGCATGTGCGTGTTTCTGTGTGTGTGTGTGCATCTGTCTGCGTAAGACAGACAGAAAGTGGGTGCGTGCATGAATCTGTGTACGTTTGTGCTTGTGTGTGAGAGAGAGGGTCTGTGCAGGGAAAGACACCATTTGATTGGTTTTTAATCAGCACCTGTTGTGTGTTCGGGAGAGCTCAGGACAGTGACAATCTCTTGCTTGTTCCCTGGACAGGTCAGTGCAGCCAAGTGCGTGGAGAATACAGTGTAAGGACCAGCCTGTGAAGACAGAGCATCCATATCACTCTCTCCTTTCTGCATGGGGAACTGAATGAAGACACCCTGATAGCTCAGCGCTCCCTCTCGGTGTTCCTCTGCTCTCTCTGAAAACCCTCTGGTAAAAGGGACAGTTGGAAATCACTTCCACACAAACAGAAATGTCAAATTTTGAAGCAGTGAACGGCAGACTGAGAATTGCTGTTCCCACAACCTCGTTCATCATCAAACCTTTTGAAGAAATTGAAAGGTTCTGAAAGAGAGCAGCACATGTTTACTTGATTTTATTTTATCTTAGCGCATAAAATATTTTCCTTCTCTGTCCTTATTGGTCATCTCTCTGAGTGAACAAAAGGCTTTGAAGTGGAAGAAATGAAGTTACAGTTTGGCAATTGAACACATTTTCTTTCAATTTGTTAACAGTAATTTGAACACAATAATGTTATTTTCACGGTGATGCTAAAAAAGTGTGCATATTCCTTTAACAGAAATTGGATATTTGTGAACAATTGGGTAATATGGTGCTTTCATCAAGTGTTCACGTTCTTGAGAACTTAGTGAATCGTGGGGCTGGATTTCCAGTGCACTTCAGTTAGACCACGGGAAGAGTATTGTGGGCAGTTCTGGAACTGATGATAGGAGGGGTGTGTTTACACTGGAGAGGGTACAGAGGGAGATGTACCAGCGTGTTGTGTGGGCTGGACAGAGTTTCAGTTATGTGGAGAAATTGGACAGAGTGGGTTTCTTTCCTTGGAGCAGAGGTGACTGAGGGGAGAGATGGTTGAGATGTGTAACTGTATGAGGGACACTGACAGAAGAGACAGGAAGAGGCTTTCCCCATTGATTGGAGGCAGGAATAACCAGGGAGATAGATTTGAGGTTGGGGCAGGTTGTTCAGATGGGATGTGAGGGAAATGCTCTCACACAGGAGGTGATGGGAAAGTGGAGCTCACTGCCTGTGAGGGTGGGAGAGGCAGAGACCCTCCTAACAATGAAGAAGTATTTCGATGTGCACTTACAATGGTGAGATGTTCCATGATACCGAGTAAGTGCTAGAGAATGGCATTAGAATGGTTAGGTGGTTGCTTTTGACCACTGTAGACACGATGTGCTGTTCTGTAGACATCAAGGGCTCTCTGACTGTCCTGTTGAATCATAAAAGTTGCTGCCCAGTCTCTGAAATTCTTCAGACCATTCATACCTGCCTCTTGCTGCAATCTCTTCAAACCTCACAATGCTAAGTCTATAAAGTTCTTGTCCATCAACACCCCTCGCTCCTCCAACCCTGCCACCCTACCCACCTACTTTTATGTTTTACTCAGTCACAGCATACTGGTGTCATTATCTGGGACAGCATTTATTCTTCATCATCCCTGAGGATGGGCAGCAGACTGCATAGAGTGTGCTCCTATCTCTCTCTCTCTCCATCTGTCCTTTCCATGCAGGGAACCGAACCAAGATAACTGAGCAGCTGACAGCTCTCCCTCACCTCTCCTCTGCTCTCCCTGAAAACCCCCCTGTTGAAAGGGACAGTTGAGCCCCACTTTCAGAGACCCAGAAAGGGTGAATTCTGAAGCCCACTGGTGCTGCATATCATTCAGTCAGATGGTGCAGCTCCATTTTCCTCACTCACCCTTTGTCTGTTTGTAGAAGAGAATTGTGCCCGTGCGAATAATGCAGGATGTAATTCATTCCCAGTATGGTTAGTGACTGGGGGGAAGGTTTCCAGATCCTCACTCTATCTGAATGATCTACTTTATCATGGCAGTCCTTCAATGCACTTGGCTCACATTTTAAGCCTGTTTGCCCCGCCCACACACCCGTTCCTGTTTCCCACTTTCCACACCCATCATCCCATCCTTTATCTCCTCCTGTCATTCAGCTGAATCCACACTGTACATTCTCCAAAGCCCAGTACCACCTTCCTGAGGAGCGGTCCCTTACACAGTGATGGACTTACACAGATCAAGTGTAACCATGGGTTTATCAAACTGAAGCCTAACTGGGTTCCCATTCCATTCCAAACACCATTGAGAAAGGCTGGCACTGCTTTGACCATCTTCAATGTTTCTCTGCTTCCTCACCCTGATTGTCACACACAGTCAGATGTATCTGCTGTCTTGGTGCAACATTGAAGCTCTCGTTTTGTTGGAACTACCAGAACCGACCTTTCTGTAACACAAAAGGCATTTGACCGCACGATGAGTCAAAATTTCAGGTACTAAATCAGTAGATAACTGAATTTTTGTGACTAACTTTAAATATCCTGCTTGTTTACCTCATCACTTCCTTCATAACTGTTCGGTGTTCATTGCATTAACATTCCCAGTCTGTACCTGAACACCGAACCATACAGTATCATGGTGGTTTTCCACTTGAATATGCTTTCTTGCACTTGATCCTGATCAGTGCAAGACAGTAACTGCAACAAAGCACTTTCTTTTTTAATGATAATTTGATTAACCGATCCATCATTTGCCATTATGCAGAACACTGAATCCATGCTTCAAAGAGTAAAACACAAAATCATGAACAGATCTGTCCAGCGTGTGTATTAACTCGACTGGAACAAACTTAGCAACTCAGTGATATGAACAAATACACAACTGTTGCTGAATGTGCCATGATATTGGGTTCCTTTGGAATTGGAACCATTGCACCTGGGTGTTGTGTTGATCTCGAACAGAGTGAGTTCGGGTGTGTAAAAGCTCCATGATCTGAGCACAGCTGAGTTCCAATGGACTCAGTTGGATGGGGATGGGTTGAGTTGGACTCCAATTGATGGAGCAGGAATGGGCTCGGTTGAAATCCATGTCGTTGCTTTATTGTTTTATTCAGTGGAAGCTTGCTATATTTTGACATTGATTAGAAAGGTATTTCATGTTCATTTTAAAATCTGAGAAATAAAATGTTTCCCATTATTTTAAGATCATTTCAATTGCAAGTACTATTTCTGAGCTCCTTAATACACAATGCACCGTTGAAAACATCCTCTCGAGAAGATAAAGGACAGCAGTCTGTTGCTGTCCCTTAATTCCAGGATGTGAGCCCTCCATGGACAATAATATATTGAGTGACTGATGTGAAACTAAACTGAGAGAAAGTAGGAGATGAACAAGAAATAATAATAATGAATGCTGTCAGAAAAGGGATTGGAAAACAACCACAAGTTTTATTTTGAAGGAACATTCCTTAGGGAGTGCTGTTTGCAATCCTTTTGTAAATCCACATGGAATAAACCAGTGTAGTGGAACTGTGCTATGTAATGGGGATGGGGTTGAAGAGAGTGCTGACTAGATTTGAACTAACATGAAACATCACACATGTTGTTTACGATCATGTATAAATGAGTGTTGATTCTTATCTCAGGAGCTCAGTCCAGACTCCAAGCCCTGCGCGAGAGTTAATGAATGAGGTCACCCAACATTAACAATGCAAGGACCAATAATTCTACAGAGCTTATTCGCTTTCTTCCATTTCTTTGCAATTGTCTGTGTTCCAGGTGAGGAGAGCTTCCCCGTTACTGACTGTGGTGTTTATAGTTCGGTCTGTGTTTTATGGTGAGATATTTGATGGATTACCTTGGAAGTGGGATGTGGGTGGACTGATTGAAGGAGTGACCTTGGGGAAGCTGCAGTGCCATTTATCCGGAATGTTCCCAGGAGTGTGAATCTTCAGTTGTATGGAGAGAGGAAAGAGGTTGCCCAGTGTCCTTGGAACTGAAAATGATAGGGGATGCAGGGATGGCGGGATAGAGAGCGTGAGCAGAATAAACCCCAAAACCTGAAGAAATTATCTCTGGAGCCTGCTTCACCAATAAATCAGATCTCAGATGATCTTAGATTCCCCACATCCTGCTCTTCCCCCATTACCCTTGATCCTCCGACTGATCAAGAATCTAGTAAGGCAGACTAAAATATACAAAAGATTTTTTATATCTCACAACTAACAATGGCAAAGATTTTGAAAGACTCACAACCCACTGAGGGCAGACATCCCCCCTCAGTTCAGTGTTAAATTTCAGCTCCTATATTCTGAGACTGTGCCCCCTTCTCCTAGAGTCTCCCATGAGGTGAAACATCCTCTCAGCATTGACCCTGTCCAGCCCCTTAAGAATCCTCATTCTTTCAATGATGTCACCTCCCACTCTTCTTAACTTCAGTGACTACCGTCTTAACCTGTGTAATCTTTGCCCACAAGACAAATCATCCAGGGATCTTGCTACAGTACCTTCTCTGAACTGCCTGTAATGAAATGATAAATGATGGGACCAAATCTTCTCACATTTCTCCAGATGTGGTCTCCACAGAACCTTGTTCTGTTGCAGTAAGAATTCCCTACTCTTACACTCCAACCCCCGGGAAGTCAGGGACAAATTCCATTGACCTTCCTGATGATCTGCTGCTCCTGTCTGCCAGCTTCCTGTGTTTGATGTACAAGTCTCCCCAAGCGCTTTGGCATTGTAGTTCTCTGCAGTTTTCAATGTTAGAAATGATTAAAATTATGATGATTCCTGTAGCAGGACTTTGATTAACCAGAAGACAGAGAGTGTGTGTTAAAAAGGCAAGGTTTGGAAATAGGTTGTATCTTGGGGCAGTGACAATGTTTTGATTTGAATTCTGTCCCTGGGAAGGTGCTAAATGGAAGGAGATTAAAAATGGTAATTTGATAACCTCAGATCCATGCAGAGCCTTCATAGAATTGCACATCTTCCATGGATCAGAAAGGAGCTGTGAAGATCTTACACAGCTGCTTCATCTGATAAATGGTGCTGCGAGAGCAAATAAGTCAAATGTTTCCAGTGACAGGAAAGTTGGAAGCAGAGGGAATCAATTTTACACAGTTCTTACACGGACCAGAGGTGGACTGAGATTTCCACTTCCAGCTGTGAGTTGTTGCCAGTTGGATTCACTGACTGAGCGGGTGCCGGAGGGAGATGACTGCTGGCAATTTTATGAAGAGTATGGGGTAAGAATGTGAAAACATTAAACTCACAGATCAAACAGTAATGTTGAGGGAGTGGTGATAGAGAGAGGGATAATATCCAACAATCTCACTCAATCTTTATTATTCCACCAACCTATGCAATCCCATGGAATGGTGAACACTTGTGTAATTTATAACATTGTAGGAATGAACAATGGAATCCAATTCTGAAAGATTGAATTCGCCTTTGTGCTAAGCCCTACATGTGATGGTATCAATGATATAAAGCTAACTGGCCAACCTGCAGACAGGAAGGGATTGTTAGATAGAATACAATGGGCAAGAGGAACAAATGAGCTTTGAAGGAACAGTGTTTCATGGTAGTGAGTGTTTAGAGACTGGAATGTACTGCTGAAGGGAATGGGAGAGAGGGGTTCTATCTGGGTAACCAACACGGAATTTTGTTTCCATTCCGGAGTGGAAGAATGTGCAGGACTATGGTAACACCAGTGTGTACCATCCACAAGATGCACCCCACAGGTATTCCCCAAGGCTCCTTCGACAGCACTTTCCAAAGATATGGACACATCCACCTAGAAGGACGAGGGCAACAGATACATGGGAGCACCACACCTTGAAAGATCCCTGACAAGCCACTCCACATCCTGACTTGGAAACCTATCACTGTACCTTCAGTGCCCCTTGCTCAGTATCCTGGGATTCCCTCACTAACAGCATTGTGGGTCTACATACAACACTTGGAGTACAGCAAATCAAGAATTACAGCTCACCCCCACCTTCTCATGGGCTATTCATTGGCAATTATCACTGGACAAACCAACAAACCCTCATCCCTTAGTGAATAAAAACAACCCATTGTCCTGTTATACAATGAATTGTATGTTCTATATCTTCTCTGGGTAAGGAATTTTTTTACAATTAACATGCAGTTTTATTGGTTAATGCCTGATGTCTTTTCGCTGCTCGATGCTCTCTCTTCCACTGAGGGAACTCATGGTTAGCAGAGCAACAATATTGGATCTTTGCACAATCCCATTAATCACCATTAATTCAGAATCTACACTTCCATTTTGTAGAGCAAGAACCCAATTCCATTTTGTTAATAATTTTAAGCACACCACTCAATCAGAAAGGGGCTTGAAGTGAGAGACCTACTTTCATTTACTTTGCAATCTCCATTTTGTTCTGAATGATTTATGTTTCATGCAAAGAGTGCTGTGGGAATATATATATAATGGGCTGTTCACCACGGACAGCCCATGTCGTTATTTATGTTGTATACTGAGAAAAAGGGCTAATCATTTTCAGGTCCAATGTTCCAATATCCATCATCACTCCTTGCTAATATAAATCAGAAGGGAAGTGGGAGAACTTAGATTAACCAGAGGACAGAGAGTGTGCACAGCTGTAAAAAAGGCAAGGATTGGGAATAGGTTGTATCATGGGGCAGTGACAATGTTTTGATTTGAATTCTGTCCCTGAGAAGGTACTAAAAGGAGGGGATTGCTATCATTCCAACACATCACAGGGATTTCTCAGAAGTGATTGCACCTTCTTTCCATTCTCAGTCATGATTATATTGACTAGTATCTGTGGTTATTCATTCTGTGCACATTTATCTTCCTTTACAAATGAGACTGCTCTGTGGAACCACTTGAAACATTGGAATTTTGACAGGGGCAGAACATGCCTCATAAATGTTATTAAATTTTTTGAGGAAGTGATGAAACACATTGATGAAGATAGAGCAGTGGATGTGGCACACATGGATTTTAACAAGGCATTTGATGAGGTTCCCCACAATGGGCTCATTCAGAAAGTGGTCGTAGAGGGTGGTGCTGGAAAATCACCAGTCAGGCAGCATCTGAGGAGCAGGAGAATCGAAGTTACGGGCATAAACTGTTCATCAGGAGTGATCATAACTGCCCAACCAGCTGTGCTTTTCTAGCATCACACTCTCCGACTCTGACCTTCACCATCTGCAGTCCTCACTTTCTCCTCATTCAGAGAGTAAGAAGGCAGGGGATGCAGGGAAATCTGTCTGCCTGGATACAGAATTGGCTGGCCCATTGCAGACAGAGTGTGGCAGTAGATGGAATGTATTCAGCCTGGAGCTCGGTGACCAGTGGTGTTGCACAGGGATCGGTTTGATGAGATTAGATTCCCTACAGCGTCCTGCTCTTTATGATTTTTATAAATTACTTGGATGAGGAAGTGGAAGGGTAGGTTAGTAAGTTTGCCACTGATGAGAAGGTTGGTGGCGTTGTGGAGAGTGTGGAGGGCTGTTGTAGGTTGCAATGGGACATTGGCAGGATGCAGAGCTGGGCTGATAAGGGGCAGATGGAGTTCAATCTGGAAAAGTGGGAAAAGTTCTCTTTGGAAGATCAAATTTGAATGCAGAATACAGGATTAAAGACGGGATTCTTGGCAGTGTGGAGGAATGGAGGGATCTTGGTTTCCATGTCCATAGATCCCTCAAACTTGCCACCCAAGTTGATCGGGTTGTTGAGAAGGCATATGGTGTGTTGACTTTCATTACAGGAGGATTGACTTTAAGAGCATCGAGTTCATGCTGCAGCTTTTCTCATTGTCACAAAGAAGGATGAGAGGTGACTTGATAGAGGTGTACAAGATGATGAGGGACATGGATAGAGTGGGTAACCAGAGATATGTTCCCAGGGCAGAAACGGCTATCACGAGGGGGCATAGTTTTCAGGTGATTGGAAGATGGTTGAGGAGAGATGTCAGAGGCAGGATCATCAAACAGAGAGCGGTGTGTGAGTGGAATGCACTTCCAACGGTAACAGTAGAGTCAGACACTTTAAGGACATTTAAGCAGCACTTGGACAGACACGTGGATGATAGTAAAATGATCTCAGAGTTTGATCTTCGAGTAGGATCAAAGGTTGGCACAACATTGACGGGCGAAGAGCCTGGACTGTGTTCTACTGTTCTATTTTGCAACTAGCTCACCGAATTGTGCATTGAGGGTTGAAAACTCCCAGTCAGTTTAGCGTTAACAACCCAGTCAAGGTGCTTTAGCTCGATGGGTTACATAGTTTGAATTTCAAGATTCTGTGTTCAGAGCAAACTCCAGAGTTTTAGCATCATTCTAAACCCTATCCTGCGGAGCGGTACTGATGATGTCCTCCTCAGTCTGAGATGATGATTCCACATGCAGCTTCAAGCTACTTTCGATTGCCTTCTTGGATATGAAACATTCGAAGGCATCAGTGCTCCTTGGTTACTTCAATCAGCATCACGCACAGAAACAACGAGTACAGTCTTTCATTCTGTTTGTGGGAACTTGGTCAACCATGCTTATGCCTTTCCTTAATTCCAAAACTTATCATTTTTCACACACGCACTGTAGGTGGTAAAGTCTTTTCAGGCGCCTGGTCATTGTAAATTCAAAAACCTCTCAGTTGTTGTTGTTGTAAAGACGTTCCTGTTCTTGATGTCAGTGCGGACAATGCCACTCGTGACAATGCTGTCATTTTAAAAAGGTTTGAGGACATGCAACATAAAACGGTCCAGCACAGTACAGTCCCTTCACCCAGCGATGTTGTTCAAGCATTTATCTTAATCTCAGGTCAACCCAACCTACACACCCCTCAATTCACTGCCATCCATGGGCTTGTCCAGCTGTTGGTTAAATGTCCCAAATGTCTCTGACTCTACCAGCAATTCTTGCAGTGCATTCCACACAGCCACCACTCTCTGCATAACGAACCTACCTCTGACATCACCATATTACCTTCCTCCAATCACCTAAATATATGAGCCATTGTGCCAGCTACTCCTGCCCTGGGAAAAAGTCTCTGGCTATCTATTCTATCCATACCTCTCATTACCTTGTACACCTCGACCAAGTCACCTCTTCCTTCTCTCCAGTGTGAAAAGCCTGAGCTAACTCAACCTCGCTTCATAAGACAAGCCCTCCAATCCAGGCAGCATTCTGGTAAACCCCCTCTGCACCCTTTCTAAAGCCTCTACATCCTTCCTATAATGAGGCAACCAGAAGTGGATACAATATTCCAAGTCTAACAAGGTCTAGCAAGGCCTTTATAGAGCTGCAGCATAACCTCCCAGCTCTTAAACTCAATCCCCCAGTTAGTGAAAGCCAAAACACCATAAGCCTCCTGAACAACCCTATCAACTTGGGTTGCAACTTTCAGGGATCTATGTATGTGGACCACAAGAGCCTGCTGTTCTTCCACACTCCTGAGAATCCTGCCTTTAACCCTGTGTTCAGCATTCAAATTCAACCTTCGAAAATGAAGCACTTTGCATTTATCCAGGTTGAACTCCATCTGCCACTTCTCAGCCCAGTTCTGCATCCTGTCAATGTCTAGTTGTACTTTGCAACAGCCCTCGACACTATCTATAACACCATCAACCTTTGTGTCATTGGCAAACTTATGAACCCAACATTCCACTACTGTGCTGGATGTTTTGAAGAGAGGCTGGAAAGGCAGAGGTGTCGAAGAGTTTAGTTAAACAATGGAAGACGAGAGGCTAGTTCTCCCAGTACAGGCTTTTTCTCATTTTGTAACTGTAGCAGTCACAATGAAAGCGTAGAAGCTTTAGTAAAGAATACCTCTGCCTTTCTCTGAAATCTCTTTCTGGATGCTGTTCCCTCCTGCCTGAAAGAATCTGTGTTTAAATTTCCCTTTGTGCCAAGGGCTGTGTTTGTGGGATGTTACTAGATTGGAACAGTTAATTATTGTGTGTCAGGTTGTTCAGTTTTCCAGTAGTTAATTTATTCTAAATTCTGCTTTCTTTTGTTCATGTTTCAATGGTTGTATTTAAATAAATTCTGTTTTATTTTAAGCTGAGTGGTTTGACCAGCTGAATCACAACTGGAATATTCACTTCCCATCTCCATTAAAAATGAGTAAAAGATACGGTACAGGCTACTTTGTCTAAATGTTTTCAGTGGGTTCTGGCCTTGTCCAAAACAAGGGGAATGTTCACAATCACACACCTGGAATAATGTTTCATTCTGTCTTCCAGCAAATTTATTGACAATTGTGATTTTCTCTCGTGGAAAATGAGGCATCACCAAAGGTATATCTATCTACCTGATTTCCATGGCAACAGCAGATCTCCTGGTCATTGTATTCAATGTGATATTGTAAACTCTTGGTTTCAAGTACTTCCCAGTTTCCTTCCTGTTTTACACAGCGGTGTGCAAGTTTAACGTCATCATGGGCTATGCTGCTATTGATTGCTCTGTTTGGTTGACCAGCGCCTTCACTATTGATCGCTTTGTGGCCATTTGTTGCCACAATCTGAAAGCCAGATATTGCTCTGCCAGAACAGCAGCCTCAGTGATAACCATTGTTTGAATAGTGAGCATTTTGAGAAACATTCCATTTTACTACAGATACCAATCTTTGGGCACATGGGGTGGTGTTCCCTGGGGCTGTGGCATCAGACCAGAGTTTTATATCTTACCAGGATGGGTGGTATTTGTCTGGATCCACCAGCTGCTGAACCCATTGATCCCCTACCTCCTGATCCTGCTGTTCAATGCTCTGACCGTCAGGCACATTGCCTTGGCAAATCGGGCACGCAGGGGTCTCCGAGCTCCCAGTAACAGGGACCAGAGAGGAGATGCAGAGATGGTCAACAGGCGGAAATCCATCATCCTGCTGTTTGTTGTCTCGGGCAGTTTTATATTGTTGTGGATGACCAAGGTCAGTGTTTTCTTACTGATGCAGATTACCAACAACCATTTTTACCCCAGTTATGACCATCCTGTTATGATCGCTGACATATCTGGGACAATGCTCTTCTCCCTGAGCTCCTGTACAAACACTGCCCTTTATGCCCTGACCCAGAGTAATTTCAGAGAGGAGCTGAAGAGGGCTCTGAAATATCCCTTCACTCTCATCTGTGAATGTATCCCCATATCAAAATAAGCAAAGTGACTGAGACTGAACTACCCCACACAGTTTGTTCCCATCTCTGTGTTCTCTCCAATCTTCATGTCTCACCTGAATTCCCCTGTTATTCTCCACGTAAAGAGATGAAGAGGAGAAATTGTCTGCCTGAGCCGTGGGACGTGGAAAACTTCCCTCATCTCCTTTTCTCTCCTTCACAACACATTGGGGGGGGTTTCTGTCCATGTCTGAGAGAGAGAGCTCAGGAGGAAAGGAATAAAAGTGAAGAAAAATACATCTTGTGGGCATTGTGTCTTTGTTTGACTTCGGTCCTTTCACAAGTTTGACATCTTAATTTGTGTAGACACAACATGAAGCAAAATACATGTTATGGGAGTTGTGTCTTGATTCCCTCTACAAATGTCAGATGAATTACAACCACACCCACTCAAAATATTCACCAGGAAACAAAACATTTAATGCTTCATGAGAAACGTTCAACATGATACACTTCATGGAAGCTATGTCTCCACTCAAACATTCATAATTTGTCCACATCTCTCTTTTTACTTCCATTCCTTTCTCATTCTCTCCATATATTGGTTCTGCATTCATTCACAACAGTGTTCATTCAGTCAAGGGATATCACTGGGATTGGTTTGACCAGCTAAAATTATGACCCATCCCTAACTTTCCCGTGAGTAGTTCAGAGTGAGGCACATTCCTGTGGGTCTGGATCCACATGGAAGGTCACACTAAGGTCAGATGGTCGTATTCTCTTCTCTGAAGGAGATGAGTGAACGAGAGCTTTGTGTATCCGCCAAAAATCAAGGAATGTTTCTTTTGATTGCATTGGCGAGACCAGGCAGACGCTATGGCAACTGATGAAAGGACACTGTGCAGCAATATCCCTGACAGGAATGTTTGCTGCCTCCTTCAGGAGTTAAGAATATTCAGCCTCTGATCTCCAGGAATGTGTTCTCCATGGCAGCCTTTGAGATAATTGACAACACAGAATTACCAAGCAGAAACTGATAGCTAAGTCCTGTAACCATGAAGCCAACCTCAACTCTGACCTTGGGTTCATGTCACATTGAACATAACTCCACCATACTGTTCTATCTCTGTAAAATCTTCCTTTTGAGAGAATTGATTCAGTTCCCTACAGTGTGGAAACAGGCCCTTCAGCCCAACACATCCGCCAAAGATTAATCCACCCAGACACATTCCCCTGCCGCTTATGTACCCCTGACTAATGCACCTAACACTATGGGCAATTGAGCATGGCCAATTCATCTGACCTGCATGTCTTTTGTATTGTGGGAGGAAACTGGAGCATCTGGAGGAAACACGGGCAGCTCCCACCGTCTAACACCCTTGGTCACCTGCAGGGACTTGTGGGATCTTTTGATCTCTCTGTATCCCCTTGATCTTTCTGTCCATAAATTCTGTGTCCGCAAGTTTCACTCTCCCTACACCTGATGAAGGGGCTTCGCTCCATAACCCTGTTGGACTATAACCTGCTGTTGTGTGACTTCTGACTTTGTCCATCCCAGTCCAACACCGTCTCCTCCACATTTCTGTTCACAGTGGTGGATTCAAAACATAGAACATAGAAAAATACAGTGCAGTACAGGCCCTTCGGCCCTCGATGTTGGGCCAACCAAAGCCTACCTAACCTACACGAGCCCAATAATCTCCATATGCCTATCCAATGCCCGCTTAAATGACCATAAAGAGGTAGAGTCCACCACTGCTACTGGCAGGGCATTTCATGAACTCACAACGAGCTGAGTAAAAAATCTACCCCTAACATCTGTCCTATACCTACCTCCCCTTAATTTAAAGCAGTGTCCCCTTGTAACAGCTGACTCCATTAGCGGAAAAAGGTTCTCACTGTCAACCCTATCTAAACCCCTAATCATCTTGTACACCTCTATCAAATCTCCCCTAAACCTTCTTTTCTCCAATGAGAAAAGTCCCAAGTGCCTCAGCCTTTCCTCATACGATCTTCCTACCATACCAGGCAACATCCTGGTAAACCTCCTCTGCACTCGTTCCAATGCCTCCACATCCTTCCTATAGTATGGCGACCAAAACTGCACACAATACTCCAGATGCGGCCGCACCAGAGTCTTATACAACTGCAACACGACCTCAGGAGTCCGGAACTCAATTCCTCTACCAATAAAGCCCAGTACACCATATGCCTTCTTCACAGCACTATTGATCTGGGTGGCAACTTTCAGAGATCTGTGTACATGGACACCAAGATCCCTCTGCTCATCCACACTACCAAGTATCTGACCATTAGCCCAGTACCCCACCTTCTTGTTACTCCTGCCAAAGTGAATGACTTCACACTTAGCTACATTGAACTCCATTTGCCACCTTTCTGCCCAGCTCTACAACTTATCTATATCCCGCTGTAACCTACCACATCCTTCTTCGCTGTCCACAACTCCACCGACTTTCGTGTCATCCGCAAACTTGCTCACCCAGCCTTCAAGCCCCTCTTCCAGGTCATTTATTAAAATGACAAACGGCAATGGTCCCAAAACAGATCCTTGTGGAACACCGCTAGTAACTGCACTCCAAGATGAACCTATACCATCAACTACTACCCTCGGTCTCCATCCAGCCAGCCAATTCCTAATCCAAACGTCAAATGCACCCTCAATGCCATACCTCCGTAGTGTTTGCAATAGCCTACCATGGGGTACCTTATCGAACGCCTTGCTAAAATCCATATGCACCACGTCTACTGCTTTACCCTCATCCACTTCCTCGGTCACCTTCTCAAAGAACTCAATAAGGTTTGTGAGGCACGACCTGCTCTTCACGAAACCATGCTGACTATCCTTGATCACATTATTCCTATCCAGATGTTCATAAATCCTATCCCTTACAATTCTCTCTAAGACTTTGCCCACAACAGAAGTGAGTCTCACTGGCCTATAGTTACTAGGGCTATCCCTACTCCCCTTCTTGAACAAGGGGACCACATTCGCTATCCTCCAGTCTTCTGGCACTATTCCCGTAGACAACGACGACATAAAAATCAAGGCCAATGGCTCCGCTATCTCCTCCCTAGCTTCCCAGAGGATCCTAGAATAAATGCCATTAGGCCCAGGGGACTTACCTATTTTCATCCTTTCCAGTGTTTCTCAGACCTCTTCCCTACGTACCTCAAGGCCATCCATTCTAATCACTTGTGACTCAATATTCACATCAGCAACAGTGTCCTGTTCCTGAGTGAATACTGATGAAAAGTATTGATTTAGTGTCTCTCCAATCTCCTCCGCCTCCACGCACAACTTCCCACTACTATCCTTGACTGGACCGATACATACCCTAGTCATTCTTTTATTCCTGACATACCTATAGAAAGCCTTTGGGTTTTCCCTAATCCTACCAACTAAGGACTTTTCATGTCCCCTTCTCGCTGCTCTTAGCTCTCTCTTTAGATCCTTCCTGGCGACCTTATAACTCTCAATCGCCCCAATTGAACCTTCACGCCTCATCTTTACATAGGCCGCCCTCTTCCCTTTCAGAAGGGATTCCAATCCCTTATTAAACCGCGGCTCCCTCACAAGACCCTTTACTCCCTGCCTGACTGGTACATACTTATCAAGGACAACCATTAGATGTTCCTTGAACAATCTCCACATATCATTTGTGTTCTTCCCTTGAAGCCTATTTTTCCAATCTACGCATCCTAAGTCATACCTCACTGCATCATAATTTCCCTGCCCCCAGCTATAACTGTTGCCCTGCAGTGCACAATTATCCCTCTCCATCACTAGAGTAAAAGTAACCAAGTTGTGGTCACTGTCCCCGAAGTGCTCACCTACCTCCAAATCTAACACCTGGCCTGGTTCATTACCTAGAACCAAATCCAGTATGGCCTCACCTCTTGTTGGCCTGTCTACATATTGTGTCAGGAAACCCTCCTGCACACATTGGACAAACACCGACCCATCTAACGAACTTGAGCTATAGCTTTCCCAGTCAATATCTGGGAAGTTAAAGTCCCCCATAACAACCACCCTGCTACTTTCACTCTTCTCCTGAATCATCCTCGCAATACTTGCCTCTACTTCTCTCGGACTATTAGGAGGCCTGTAGAAAACTCCTAACAGGGTGACCTCACCTTTCCTATTTCTAACCTCCGCCCAAACTACCTCAGATGGCAAGTCTTCCTCCATCACCCTTTCCACCGCTGTAATACTATCCTTGACAAGCAATGCCACACCTCCCCCTCTTTTAGCCCCATCTCTGACCCTACTAAAACATTTACACCCTGGAACCTGCAACAGCCATTCCTGTCCCTGTTCTACCCACGTCTCTGTAATGGCCACAACATCGAAGTCCCAGGTACCAACCCATGCTGCAAGCTCACCTACCTTATTTCTTATACTTCTGGCATTGAAGTATACACACTTCAAGCCACCTTCCTGTTTACAGGCACCCTCCTTCGAGATCGATGTCATGTTCCTAACCTCCCTACACTCAAGGTCCTGTACCCTAAAGCTACAGTCCAGGTTCCCATGCCCCTGCAGAGTTAGTTTAAACCCTCCCAAAGAGCACTAGCAAACCTCCCCCCAAGGATACTGGTGCCCCTCAGGTTCAGGTGCAGACCATCCTGTTTATAGAGGTTCCATCTTCCCCAGAAAGAATCCCAGTTGTCCAGAAACCGGAATCCCTCCCTCCTGCACCATCCCTGTAGCCACGCATTTAATTGTTCTCTCTCCCTATTCCTCGACTCTCTATCACGTGGCACGGGTAACAAACCAGAGACAACAACTCTGTTCGTTCTATCTCTGAATTTCCAACCTAGCTCCCTGAAAGCCTGCCTAACATCCTCACCCCTCTTCCTACCTATATCGTTGGTGCCAACGTGGACCACGACCTGGGGCTGCTCCCCCTCCCCCTTAAGGATCCAGAAAACACGATCAGAGACATCACGTACCCTTGCACCTGGGAGGCAACATACCAATCGTGAGTCTCTGTCGCCCCCACAAAACCGCCTATGTGCGCCCCGAACTATCTGTGCCCAATAACAATCGCTCTACCTTTCACCGCCCTTCCCTTCTGAGCAACGGGGACAGGCTCCGTGGCAGAGGCCTGAACCTCGTTGCTTACCCCTGGTAAGTCATCAACCCCACAAGTATCCAAAACGGTTCCTCGCCTGCGCGCTTTTGTCAGAAAAAAAAACCTTCCCAGGTAAGGTAGCGCGACACCAGCTTCCGGGTCCGCTAGGCGCTTAAAAAAATTTAAATTTTAGCTGTTAAAAAAAACCAAAAATTGGACTATACCCGCGACTTTAAAAAAACACCACCAGACAGCCGGTACCTGCTCCGCCGAGAGAGTGAGAGCATTTTTACTTTGTTGGTTCATGGATCCGAGTAGGAAAAGGTGTTGCTTTTAACAAAAGGACACTGTGTCAGAAATGGACAAGAGACCGACAATCAAAATTGTGAGATTTATATTCATTGTTTTTTCTTTAAAGAAGAAAGTAATCCAAATAAAGAGAGTGTGCGCGTGTGTACGTGTCCGTGTGTGAGTGGATGGTATATGGCTGTGTGTGTGTGCGTATCTGCATGAGTGTGTGTGTGAGTGTATGTGTGTGTGTGTGTGTGTGTGTGTGTGTGTGAGTGTGTGTGTTTGTGTGTGAGAATGTGTGCGTATGTTTGAGTGTGAGTGTGTGTGTGTGTGGGAATGTGTGAATATGTTTGTGTGTATGTGTGAGTGTGCGTGTGTGTGTATGTGTGCGTGTGTGTGTATGTGTGTGTGTATGTGTGTGTACGTGTGTGTGTATGTATGTGTGAGTGTGTGTGTGAGAATGTGTACGTATGTTTAAGTGTGTGTGTATGTGTGCGTGTGTGTGTCTGTGTGTGCATTCAGTGTCATTCTGATCAGAAACACGATTTGAATCCATTTTACAATATGCACCAGTTGTGGTGTATTCAGGAGAGCTCAGCAAAGTAACAATCTCTTGCTCACTCACGACAGCCCATTGTGTGGAGAATACAGGGTTCGGAACCAGCCTGCGAAGACAGAGCATGCGTATCACTCTCTGCCCTTTCTGCATGGGGAACTGAATGAAGACACCCTGGTAGATAGGTAATCCCTCTCAGCGTTCCTCTGTTCTCTCTGAAAACCCTCTGTTAAAAAGGACAATTGGAAGTTACTTCCAGAGACACAGAAACAACACATTTTCAAACAGCGAATGGGAAATTGAGAATTGGTGTTCCTGCAAATTCATGTCATCATCAAACATTTGGAAGGGATCAAAAGAATCTGAAAGAGAACAACATTTCAGTCTCTGCCATCTCAACTGGAACGACTGAATAGTGTTTCCTTCTTGAAATTTTATAACAAAACATAATATTAGTGTCTTCTCTGGTTTTGCTTGTGTGAATGGGATTACATAAAAGAGCTAACAATTAAACTTTCACTACAGATTGGCAACTCAACACGTCAATTTTTGTCATTGGTTTAAACTGGTTTGATTATATTAAACAGTTAAACAGCAAAGAAAACTGCAGTCCCGTATTCTTTTAATACGATGTGTATTGTTGGGCAATTTGTTGCTTTAAATAAACGTTCACCTTTTTGATGACTCAGTAAACAGTGGGGCTTGAGTTCCAGTGCAGAGTGGGATAAACTTGGTTAGACCGCAGACAGCAAACTGAACATTTCCAGAGGGATGTAATTGTATTGGAGAGAGAGAGCAGAGGAGATCTTTCCTCTGCTCTCCCTGAAAACCCCTTTTGAAAGGGACAGTTGAACCCCACTTTCAGAGCCCCAGAAAGGGTGAATTCTGAAGCCCACTGGTGCTGCATATCATTCAGTCAGATGGTGCAGCTCCATTTTCCTCACACACCCTTTGTCTGTTTGTAGAAGAGAATTGTGCCCGTGCTAATAATTCATGATGTATTTCATTCCCAGCACGGTTCGTGATTGGGGGGGAAGGTTTCCAGATCCTTAATCTACCTGAATGATTGAGGTACTTTATGATGTCAGTCTTTCAATGCACTTAGCTCACATTTTAAGACTGTTTGCCCCTCCCACACACCTGTTCCTGTTTCCCGCTTTTCACACACATCATCCCATCCTTTATCTCCTCCTGTCATTCAGCTGAATCCACACTGTACATTCCCCAAAGGCCAGTACCATGTTCCTGAGGAGCGGTCCCTTACACAGTGATGAACTTACACAGATCAAGTGTAACCATGGGTTTATCAAATTGAAGCCTAACTGGGTTCCCTTTCCATTCCAAACACCATTGAGGAAGGATGGCACTGTTCTGACCACCTTGAATGTTTCTCTACTTCCTCACCCTGATTGTCACACACGGAGAGATGGATCTGCTTTCTTGATGCAACGTTGAATTTCATGTTATGCAGAAACTACCACAACTGACCTTTCTGTGACACGAGTCATTTCGGTCGTTCGATCACACAAGAACTCAAGTTTCCAGTGGCTCCATCGGGGGATAGCTGCCTTTACCTACTTTGTGACCAACTTTAAATACCCTGCTCATTTCCCTCATCACTTCCTGAACAACTGCCCCATGTTCATTGGTAAGTGTTAACATTCCCAGTCCATGTCTTAACACCAACCCATACAGTATCATTGTTGGGGCTCCACTTGAAGTTGTATACTTGCTCGATGTCCTAATGCGTGCAAAACAAAAAACAATGCAACAAAGTCAGTCCTTTTGCATTCATGCTTTGATGAGTTAATCCATCACCATCAAGATTTATAACAGAGGTTCCATGCTTTAAATGCACAGCACAAAATTCGCAGCAGATCTGTCCAGCAGTGCACAGTAACCAGACTGGAACAAATTCAGCAACTTGGTGATTGGCTCAATCACATACCTGGTCAGGCAGCGTAGTAGGAGCAAGCGAGTCGATGATTTGGGCATAAGCCCTTCATCAGGAATGCAGAGTGAGGGAGTGTGTCCAAGGGGGCTGGGTGACAAATGGGAGGGGCTGGGGCTAGGGGGTGAAGGTAGCTAGGAAGAATATAGGTCAATGAAAGTGGGGGTGGTGACAGCGATAGCTCAGAACAATGAGTGGAGCAGATAACAGTGATGTAAGATGAATGGTAGGACAGTTCAAGAGGGCAGTGCCAAGTTGGCGGGTTAGATCTGAGATAAGGTGGGGGTAGAGGAGAGAAGGAAACTGGTGAAGTCAACATTTGATTCCAGGCACAAGATGAGGTGTTCTTCCTCCAGGGAGTGGGTGGTCAGACTTTGGCGGTGGAGGAGACCCTGGACTTGCATGTCCTTGGTGGAGTGGGAGGGGAAGTTGTAGTGTTCAGCCACAGGTTGGTGAGGATGCTGTACGCCTGTGTCCCAGAGGTGTTCTCTGAAACATTCAGCAAGTTGGCGCCCTGTCTCCCCAGTGCAGAGGAGACCATATCGAGAGCAACAGGCACAGTAGACAAGGTGTGTGGAGGAACTTGTAAATCTCTGTCGGTTGTGGAAGGATCCTTTGGGGGCCTTGGATTCAGGTGAGGGTGTGGTGTGGGCACAAGTTTTACGTCTACAGTGGTGGCAAGGGAATGTGCCAAGTGCCAATATTCAGATACAACAAATCATCCGCTGTTTTTTTCGCCACCTACAGTCAGACCCTGCAACCAGGGATGCAGTTTTCTCTTCATCCTTATCCTTGTTCTGCAGAGACAATTCCCCCTTCGACTCCCTCATTAGGTTCACAACCCCCCCCCCAACAACCCACCCTTCACTCACGGCACCTTCCCCTGCCACTACCCCATCACCTCCCACCCCAACTTCATCCAAGGCCCCAAAGAATCTCTCAAGATCTGATTGAGATGTTCCTGAACCTCATCAACTGTGCTTGTTGCTCTGAATGTGGTCTCCTACACACCGGGGAGACAGGACGCCGACTGTTTCAGAGAACATTTCCAGGACACACAGACACTAAACAAACTCTCTGCCCTGTGACCGACCACTTCAACTCCCCCTACCACTCCAACATCCCCTCCCACACCACCGTGAACATGCCGATCCTGGGCCTCCTCCACCATCAAACTCTAGCCACCCGCTGTCTGGTGAAAGATCGGCTCACCTTCCACGTTGGGACTCTCCAACCACATGGGATCAATGTCGATTTCACCAGTTTCCCCATCTCTTCTCCTCCCACCTTATCCAAGATCCAACATTCCAACTCGACACCACCCTCTTGAACTGTCCTATCTGTCCACCTTCCTTCCCACCTATCGGCTCCACCCGCCACACTGACTATCACCATCACCCCTCACCTTCATCCACCAATTGCATTCCGAGTTACCACTCTCCTATTTATCTCTCAGCCCCCTTTGCACTAACCCTCACATTCCTGATGAAGAGCTTAGATCTGAAACATCGACTCTCCTGCTCCTCAGATGCTGCCTGACCCTTCTGTGCTTTTCCACCACCACTCGTTTTGACTCTAATCTGCAGCATCTGCAGTGTCCACTATCATCACAAACACATAACTGGTACTAAACGTGTCCTGACATTCCTCTAGAATTGGAATCATTACACCCGGATGTTGTTTTGAACTCGAGCAGACTGAGTTCAGACGTGTGAAATATCCATGAGCTGAGCTCAGCTGAGCTCCAATGGACTCAGTTGAATGAAGATGGGACTGATGAAGCAGGAATGGGCTCGGTTGGAGTCCAAGTAATTGCTTTATTGTTTGATTTAGCGGTAAGTTTGTTACAAATTGACATTCATTAAAAAAGAGTTTGATTTGAATTTTAAAAATCTGCTTGAAAAACATAATGTTTTCTATTATTTTAAGACTATTTCAATTGCAAGTACAATTTCTGATTGAGTGACTGACCCATGAAACAAAACTGAGAGAAGATAGATGATGAACAAAATAAAGATAAACAAATGCTGTCAGCATCAAGGTTTGGAAAATAACACATTTTTTTTTCAAGGAATTTTCTTTAGGGAGTGCTGTTCACAATCTCTTTACATTTCCATGTGGAATATTCCAGTGTTGTGGGAGTGTGAAAGGTAACGTGGATGCTTTTAAAGAGACTGCTTAATAGATTAGAACAAACACCACACGGTGTTTACGATCATGTATAAGGGAGAGTTGATTCTTATCCCAGGAGCTCAGTCCAGACTCCAAGCCCTGCGCAAGAGTTAATGAATGAGGTCACCCAACATTAACAATGCAAGGACCAATAATTCTACAGATCTTATTCGCTTTCTTCCATTTCTTTGCAATTGTCTGCGTTCCAGGTGAGGAGATCTTCCCCGTTACTGAATGTGGTGTTTATAGTTCTGTCTGTGTTTTATGTGTAATATTTAATGGATTAGTTTGGAAGCGGGATGTGGATGGTCTGATTGGAGGAAAGCTGCAGTGCCATTTGATTGGAATTTTATCAGTTATGTGAAGAGAGGAGAGGTTGCTCAATGTTCTCAGAACTGCAGATGATGTGGAGGTGTGTGTGGGGTGGGTTGGACGCGGGTCTGTAGAGTCATCGGTAGAATAAACCTTAAAGGAATTTTCCCTCCAGTCTGCTTCACCAATAAATCTTGGCTGATCCGACATTTCACACATTCTTCTCTTTCCCCATAACCCTTGATTCTTGACTGATCAAAAATCTAATCATGGAACCGAAGATATGCAAAAGGTCACTTTATACCCCACAGCTATCAATGGTCAAGAATATGAAAGACTCAGCATCCTCAGATTAGACATCCCTCCTTATCTCAATCTTAAATTTTCAACCCTACACGCTGAGACTGGGCCCTTTTTTTCCTAGACTTCCCCATGAGGAGAAACATTGTCTTAGTATTTCCCCTGTCCAGCCCCTTAAGAACCTTCATTCTTTCAATGATATGACCTTCCATTATCTAAACTGCAGTGACTCGAGTCCCAACCTGTTTAACCTTCGATCATAAGACAATCCCTCCACGTCAGGGATCATTCTTTGAACTGTCTCAAACAAAATGCTAACCTTCCAGAAATAACGGGATCAAAACTGTTCACATTTCTCCAGATGTGGTCTCCCCAGCACCTTGCACTACTCCCCTACTCTTAACCCCCTTTCAACAAGGGCCAGCATTCCATGGCCCTTCCCGATTACCTGCTGCACCTGCGTGTTCGCTCTCTGTGTTTCATGCACAAGTTTCCCCCATGTCTCTTTGTGTTGCAGCTTTCTGCAGTTTTCAACAATAGAGATGATTAAAATTATGACAACATGTCTAAGGAAAATGATGTCTCCCATACCACGACTTTCATTAGGCAGAGAGCAGACAGTGTTCACAGTGGTATAGGGTCAAGGATTGGAAATTTGTTTTATTTTTAAGCAATACCATTGTTTTGATTTGAATTCTGTCCCTGAGCAAGCACCTTAAAGTGGATTTTGTAATGAACATTTTTTAAAAAAGAAATTCGGTAACAGTGGATACATAGAGAGGTTTTAGAGAATTGTATACCGTCCTTGGGACAAGAAAATACTGGAAAGTTTCACAAAGTGCTTCATCTGATCAATGGTGTTGATAGAACAGAGGAGTGGAATGTTTCCGGTGACTAGATGTCCGTAAGCCGAGGAAATCGATTCTCTGCAGTTCTTACTCAGACCAAAGCTGAACGGAGATTTCCATTTCCAGCCAGGGATTGTAGTCAGCTCAATTCACTGACTGAGAAGGTACTGGAGGGAGATGACAGTTATACATTTAAAGAAGTGCACTGATTAAGAATGGTTAAAGATTAAACTAACAGGTCACAGTGTAAATTTGAGGGGAGGTGCAGAAACCTGCATCACAAGCCCAGTGTTATGAGGTGAATGGGAACCATCAGTGCTCTACCAATCCATCAGTCTATGCATCCCCATGAATGCGGGACACTTGTGTAATTTATAACATTGCAGGAGTGAACAATGGAATCCAATTCTGACAGAATGAATTAGCCTTTGTGGTAAGCCCTACATGTGCTGGCGTCAATGATGCAATGCTAACTAGCCAACCTGCAGACCGGAAGGGATTGTTAGATAGAATACAATGGGTAAGAGAAACAAATGAGCTTTGAAGGAACAATGTTTTATTTTAGTGAGTATTTAGAGACTGGGATGTACTGCTGAAGGGAATGGGAGAGAGGGGTTCAATCCAAACAGCCAACATGGAATTTGGTTTTCATTCTGAACTGGAAGAATGTGCAGGACTGTGGTACCAACAGTGGATGCCTTTGGTAAGTTACACCATGGCTCCTTAGACAGCACTGTAAAAAACATGATCAATTCCATCTAAAAGGACAAGGGCAGCAGATATATGGGAACACCACCCCCTGCCATTTCCACACCAAGCCACACACCATCTTCAGTTGGAAATGTATCATCACTCATTCACTCTGTGCACATTGGTCTTGTTGTTCAATGGAGTGTTCTAAGTGGAATGACATAGAATGAGGCAACTTTGTCCATCTTGCAACCAGCTCACCCACTTGTCTATATTGGATTTATTAGTCCCAGTTAATTTAGCTTTCTCACACTCCTCACTTACTTTGGTTCAATATGTGGTAAACATTGAATCTGAAGATTCTTTGTTGAACGTAAATTCCAGAATTGCAGTGCAATATTCAAATCTTGTCCTGCAGTTCTGTTGGTATATTGGGCAGTCTGAGATGCTGACCTTAGATGTGATATCAAGACAAAGCCCTTTCTGCTTGTGTTATTGAATATTGAAGATCAAAAGGCACCAGTACTCCTGGGATTCCTCACCAATCTCCCTCCCTCAATTAACATTCCACACAAACCAAACAAAATAAATCTGCAATTCTGGATGTAAATTTGCTCATTGGGCTTCTCAAAATTTGCCACTATCTGGAATTAATCAGATGACTGTTTGTCACAACCCTGTCAATTTTGGTTATCATTTTCCTGATGTATAAATGTACCATTTTTGAAAAGGATTTCAGTGTAGACTATAAAGGACTATGAGGCTATGAGACTATCGATCTGAATTCTTCCCTTTACTTGTTGTTGTTGATCTTGGTGCACACTGGAGCAGTTAAGGGCTCTGATCCCACATATGGAATAACTTTTCAATGTCTCTTCCAGCTAACCTAGTGACGATTGTGATTCTCTTTCACGGAAAGTGTGGCATCACCAAAGGTACTTCTCTCTATCTGATTTCCATGGCGACAGCTGATCTACTGGTCATTGTATTCAACATCATACTTTTAACACTGCTTTTCAAATATTTCCCAGTTTCCTTCCTGTTTTACACAGCGGTGTGCAGTTTTAACATTGTCATGGGCTATGCCATGAAAGATTGCTCAGTCTGGCTGACCATTGCCTTCACTATTGATCGCTTTGTGGCCATTTGTTGCCACAATCTGAAAGCCAGATATTGCTCTGCCAGAACAGCAGCCTCAGTGATAACCATGGTTTGTTCTGTGAGCATTTTGAGGAACATTCCATTTTACTTCAGATACCAATCTTTGGGTACATGGGGTGGTGTGCCCTGGGGCTGTGGCATCAGACCAGAGTTCTACATCTTGCCAGGATGGGTGGCATTTTTCTGGATCCACCAGCTGCTGAACCCATTGATCCCCTACCTCCTGATCCTGCTGTTCAATGCTCTGACCGTCAGGCACATTGTCTTGGCAAATCGGGCACGCAGGGGTCTCCGAGCTCACAGTAACAGGGACCAGAGAGGAGATGCAGAGGTGGTCAACAGGCGGAAATCCATCATCCTGCTGTTTGTTGTCTCGGGCAGTTTTATATTGTTGTGGATGCCCAAGGTCAGTGTTTTCTTACTGACGGAGATTACCAACAACCATTTTTACCCCAGTTATGACCATCCTGTTATGATCGCTGACATATCTGGGACAATGCTCTTCTACCTGAGCTCCTGTACAAACACTGCCCTTTATGCCCTGACCCAGAGTAAATTCAGAGAGGAGCTGAAGAGGGCTCTGAAATACCCCTTCACTCTCATCCGTGAATTACTCCCTGCATTTCAGTAACAAACGTGGTTGGATCTTGAACCACATCTCACACAAGTGCAGAGAATACTAGAGAAACGCAGTAGTTAAAAGCTCAGTAAGTTAGTGTTAAGGGGTTAGATGAGGTGGAATTTGTTAAGTGCATTCAAGGAAATTTCCTCAAGCATTGTACAGAGAGTCCTACTCTGAAGGGGGCAAAACTTGACCAACTCCTGGAAAATAGGGCAGAACTGAGGTGACAGTGTTGGGAGAACTCTGGGACCTGTGCCCATAGTTCTATTAATTTTAAAATAGTTATGACGAGGAGGAAAACTGATCCATAGATTCAAATTCTAAACTGTGGCAAGGTGAATTTTGATGGAATTAGACAGGAGCTGGCAGGGGTTAATTGGAGTAGTTTGTTTGCAGCAAAGGGATCTCTGGCAAGTGGGAGGTCTTTCAAAGTGGGATAGTTAGACTTCAAGGTCCATAAGTTCCCATGAGGGTGACAGGCAAGTTTGGGAGGAATAGGGAGCCCTGTATGACAAGAGATATTGAGGCTTTGACTGGAAAAAAGAAAAGAGGTATGGGGTTCACATACAGGCAGCTGGGGTCTTGGGAACCCCTGGAGGTATACAGGGAATACAGGCGTTTACCGGAAAAGGAAATCAGGAGGGTGAAAAGGCGGCACTAGATAGCCTTGGCTAAGAAGATTAGGGTGAATCCAAAGAGGTTATTTTAGTATATTAAAGGAAAAAGAATATTCCGAGGGAGAACGGAACCTCTCAAGGGCCTAAGTCCTCAATGATTATTTCTTTTCTTTGTTTATCATGGAGAAAGACATGAAGACTTGGGAGAAAGTGAGGACTGCAGATGCTGGAGATCAGAGCTGAAAATGTGTTGCTGGAAAAGCGCAGCGGGTCAGGCAGCTTCCAAAGTGCAGGAGAATCGACGTTTCGGGCATGAGCCCTTCTTCATTCCTGAAGAAATGTCGGCTCTCCAGCTCTTTGGATGCTGCCTGACCTGCTGCGCTTTTCCAGCAACACATTTTCAGCTATGAAGACTTGGGAACCTGGGCAAGTTAGTGGTGATATCTTGGGGACGGTCCATATCAAGTCGAGGAAGTGTTAGATTTGTTAGAACGTATGAAGGTGGATAAATCTCCTGGTCCTGACCAGATATATCCAAGAGAACTGCAAGAGGCTACAGAAGAAATCATTGGGATCCTGACTGATATAAAAGCAATGCTGTTAGCCATGGGTCAGGTCCCAGAAGACTGAAGGCTGGCGAATGTTGTGATATTAGTCAAGCAGGGCTGCAAAGAAAAACCTGGGGGCTATAGAACCTAACATCTGTGGTGGGCAAGTTACTTGAGAGGATTCTGAGACAAAAAATACACATGCGTTTGCAAAGACAGGGTTTGATTAGGAGTAGTCAGCATGGCTTTGTGAGTGAGATTTGTTAGATGAAGTGACCAGGGAGGTTAACAAGGACAGGGTGATAGATGTAATCTATATGGATTTCAGCAGGGTGTTTGAGAAGTTTCTATATTGTAGGCTGCTCTGAAAGGTTAGATTGCATGGGATCCAGGGGGATTTGGCAAATTTGATACACAATTGGCTTGATGGTAGAAAGCAGAGGTTAATAGTGGAAATATGCTTGGCAGGCTGGAGGCCTGTGACCAGTGGAGTGCCTCAGGTGTTGATGTTGGGTCCAATGTTATCCATATCAATGATTTGGATGAGAATGTACAAGGCATGATTAGTAAGCTTGCTGACGACACTAAAATAGGTGCTGTCGTGGGCAGTGAGGTAGGTTGTCAGAAATTACAGCAGGACCTTGATCAGCTGGGGAAGTGGTCCCAGAAATAGCAAATGAAGTTTAACACAGATGAGCATGAAGTTTTGTATTTCGGTAAGTCAAGACAAGATAGGGGTTTCATGGAGAATGCTGGAGCCTTAAGGGTCATAATGGAACAGAGGGAATTGGAGTTCAAGTGCACAGTTCTCTGAAAGTGGAGGCCCAGGGCAGTGAAGATGGCTTTTGGCACACTGACCTTCATCAGTCAGGGCATTGGGTATCGAAGTTGGGATGTTGCATTTATACATGGTGTCAGTGAGGCCACACTTTGAGTATTGTGTTCAGTTTTGGTCACCTTATAATAGGAAGGATTTTATTAAACTGGAAAGAATGAGAAGAAATTTACAAGGGATGATGCCAAGACTCAGTTGTCTGAGTTATAGGTTGGGGTTGGACAAGCAAGGTCTTTTATCTTTAGAATGTAGGAGACTGATGGGTCACCTTACAGGGGGTGAATAATGTCAGGAGGGCCAGGGATAGGGTGAATACATTCAGTCTTTTTCCCAGGGTTGGGGAATTGAGGACTAGAGGGCATTGGGTTAAGGTTAGAGGGGGAAAGAATAAAAGAGAACCTGAGGGGAAACTTCTTTACACAGAGGGAGGTACGTATATGGAATGAGCTGCCAGTGGTAGTGGTTGAGGTGGGTGCATCAACAATATTTAAAAGGCATTTGGACAAATGCATGGATAGGAAAGGATTAGAAGGATTATGGGCCAAGTGCAGGAAAATGGGGTTAGAGTGGACGGACATTTTAGCCGACATGGGCCAGTCAGGCCTGTCTCTGTGCTGTAGAATTCTATGATTCTATGACTCTAAATTCTGAAGAGTCAAAAACGCAGTTCTGTCTCCGTCTCCCTGGAAGTGGCCAGAACTGTTATGTTTCTGTCTGTGTTTGTGTTAGATATCCAGTATCTGCAGTATTTTGGTTTTATTATAAGCAGACAGTTATCTTCCCCCATGCTGGGATTAATTGTAAGTCTATCCAGTCAGTTGAGAAGCAAAATCCCACCTCTTCCCCATTCACCAACAGCTAACATGGTTCAAATCGCCATCCATGTTCCCATCCTCTGATCTACTCCCTGTGGGTGTGAAATCAATGAGGCACTCACTGTTCTTCACACCAGCCTATTTTGTTCGCAAAAACCTATCAGTGGTCTGTGCCACTTCAGTGTCCTTAATGTTAAACTGTCTCATCCAGCCCTGCTGTAAAGTCTGTGATAACAACTTGGAAACTGGGGAGATGTGTCCACTCCTCATACTCTCCAATATACAGGTGTGTTATCCCACATCGCAAAGTCTGAATCTCTCAAACATTCCTCCTTCGTCAAAACTAAAAAGCGTGTATGTGTTTTAAAGATTATTGTAAAGGACATAATCCTATGATAAACAGAATTCAAATCCATTTTGTTGGAATTGTGTGCTTTTATTCAATGTTCGATCTGCAATGTAAAAATCAGAATTGGAACTGTGACTGATCCAGGCTGCCATACCACAGTGGTAGTGTCCCTATCTCTGAGCCAGCAGTCCTGTGTTAAGTGTTGGGTCATAGCATCTCTGAACAAGTTGGTTATGAAGTTAATAAAAAGGTAAAAATCCTAAATGAACCCAGAGAAACTCAACAGATCAGCACAGAGAGAAACAGAGTTGACGTTTCGTGTTTGGTGTGAGTATCTTCTTTCAGAACCTGGCTGTGACTCGTTCCACTGATGTTTACCAGAGCATGTTCAGATTCTCCAATGATTGGAAAGAATATCCTTGAGGTGAGCTACACATGCCTCCAGAAACACTGAGGAGACTCTGAAGTGCCCTCTGTGAGATGGGGATGTAACTCTACAAGAACAGACACCTGCAGTGCTCGGGTCCTGATGCTGCAACTAATTCCTTTTGCTCTGTCTGTAGCTAATGAAGTTCCTTAATAAACTTGTTGACTGAACCTTAACGTTGTCACATTTCTCTCCACGTTGTACCACACAATGGTAAAAGTTTCATTAAAGTTTCATCATACTTCACCCGTAAGCAATAACAAGCCAAGACTGAACAACTGAGGTTCTGTAGGACTGAAGGCCAGTGAGTGGGTGGGAAATGGCAGAGTTGACAGAGCGGAATTCTGGGCAGATTCTGAGGTCATGCCAAGCGTGTAGGAAGGGAAACCATTGCAAGCAAGTGTCAACAAAGGGCTGGACGTTGACAAACAGAAGCAGGCCAGGACAAACCCTCTGAGATAGGGCATTGAGACAGAGCCTTTAATGAAGGGTCATGTCATGCACTCAGACTGTAATGATGTTCTCATGGCATTATCGCTGGAGTTTTAATCCAGAACCCAGGTAATGTTCTGGGGAACTTGGTTCGAATCCCAACATGGCAGATGAATTTGAATCTCACACAAATCTAGCATTGTGGGTTGAATTATGACCATGAATCCATTGTCAATTGTTGGAAAAACCCATCAAATTCACTGATGTCCTTTTCGGAAGATTAAGTACCTGGTCTGGTCAACTTGTGACTCCAGACACAGCAATACGGTTAATGCTTAGCAGCCCGCTGGATATTAGGGATAGGCAATAAATGGTTATCCGAGCTAGTGATGTCCATGTCCTGTGAATGATTGAAAAAGAGGCAGTGTGCAATAGTGTCCCCTGTAAGATTTCATTGGCACTGTCAGTCACCCCACTGTGACAATGATGAGGTAAGCGCAGGATCTACTGGGGGAGCACTAGGCTCCCATCACAACATTACAGGTCTGGACGGTGTTCAGTTGTAAGGTTTTGTTGGATCTTCCTTTGTGCTTCCAGGAATGTATGTTGTCCCAGCCGAAAGGTTAATAAGTGTCTATCTAACTGAATAATTCTGTCACTGTTTCACAGGAGATGACTGTCTCTTAACTAGTGTCATATTTATCATTGACATTTCACTGCCTTTTAGAAGTTAGTACGAAGCTATCTTCTTGAGCGAATACAACCAAATGCCTTCTGACAGTCTGCTGTCCTCTGAAATATCTTGTCTGTCTTTAGCAATTCAGTTAGTGGGGCAGTGACACTGTGAAAATTTGGTAAGAATTTTTCATAAAATCCACTCAATCCCAGTAATCATAGGACTGCTTTTCTTTTGTCAATGATCTGGGAAAATCTCCAATTTCCTTTGATTTTGCATCACGTGGGGCCATTTGTTCATACCCAGTAACATGGCCCAGGAAGGTGACTCGGGCTTTGGCAAATTCACTTTTCGCTGGGTTTGCCACTAAGTCTGCCTTCTGAAGTTAATCAACCAATTCTGACAAATATTGCAAATGTTCCCTCCATGCCTGACTAAAAATCACTAGGTCATCAAAAGAAACTACACAATTGGGTAATCCGGAAGTGACCTTATTGGTTAATCTTTGAAACGTGACTGGCTCATTTTTCATACCAAATGGCATGACTTTAAACTGATACAGTTTATTCAGTGTTACAAAAGCCACAATTGCCTTTGCTCTTTCTGACAAAGGTACTTGCCAGTATCCTCTGAGCAACTCCAACTTAGAAATGCAAGTTGCTTGTCCCTCCTTATCAACACAGACTTCCAAACGTGGAATTTAAAATGCATCAGTCTTCGTAACGGCATTGACTTTGTGATAGTCCACACATAACCGTTGGGTACCATTTGGCTTTGGCACCATGACAGTGGGTGAGCTCCAGTCACTGTAACTCAGTTCGATTATACCACCTTGGAGTATGCATTCTATCCCCTTCTGAACCTGTGCCAACTTTGGAGGGTTATGCCTAGAAGGATGTTGCTTAATTGGAACAGCATCTCCTATATCTACATCATGCATAATTAGGTTAGTATTTCCCAGCTTATTTCTACATATCTCCCCATGTGATTGTAGTAACTCTTTCAGGTCATTTTGATTTCCCTCAGGGAGATAACTCAATAATTTATCCCAATTTTTTGACAACTTCTGCATTGTCCAATTTAAATGGAGGAATGCCCCATTTAGAATCCTGAACTTGGTTGTGACCAGTAACACAGTCTCCTTTCGCTTTCCTTTCCTGTCAAAATACATTTTGAGCGTATTCACATGGCAAACTCTGTGAGATTTCTTTCTGTCTGGAGTCTTTATCAAGTAGTTCACCTCACTCAATTTCATCCCGATTTCATAAGGTTCACTAAACCTTGCTGTTATAGGTTCACCTATCACTGGATGTAATGCTAACACCTTATCTCCAATTACAAAGTTGTGCGTTTTAGATTTTTTTTGTCTGCTTCCTGTTTCATTTCATGCTGTGATACTTTTGAATTCTGAATACCTCCCCACTCTATTTATCGTTCTGAAACATTTGACACATAGTCCACATATGTAGTCTCTGAATTCTGACTTCCCAATTTCCTCTTAATCAAATTTTGCAATCCTCTCATTTCATTCCCAAAAGTGAATTCAAATGGACTGAATTTTGTCGATACATTTAGTGTATCTCTGATTACAAAATGCATGATTGGAATTCCCTTATCCCAACAGTCTTGACTATAAGCCCTCAACATGGTCTTTAATATCTGATGCTCTCTCCAACTCTGGCTATTCCGCAGAATTGTTTTATTTCAAAATTGTCCATAACTTCCTTGAAAAAGTTTGATGTGAAGTTTGAGCCTTGATCTGATTTTATATCTGTGGGTCGTCTGTAACGAGTGAAAAAAGTTGACTAATTCGTCTACAACCCTTCTGGCTGTGATGTTGTGTAATGGAGTGGCCTTTGGATATCTAGTTGATGCATCCATTATTGTTAACATATCCTGATCCCCACTTTTTGTTTCAGGTGGGGGTCCTATGCAATCAATTAAGACTCTTGTAAAAGGTTCCTCAAATGCAGGAATAGGTATTAAAGATGCAGGCTTTATTATTGTCTGTGGTTTTCCAGTTACCTGACATGCCAAGCAAAATTCAGATCCATCCTTGTGCAGTCCAGGCTGGTAATTATGTTTGTGTACTTTATCTTGAGTTTTTTCTCATTCCTAAATGACCCGCTAATGATGCCTCATACACCACTCGCAACACTTCCATTCTATAACCCATTGGTAATATGACTTAATGAACTTTTGCCCATTTCTGATTTGTCTGAGTATGTGATGGTCTCTGTTTCCTCATAAAGACATTATTGTTAAGATAGTAACATTGAGGGATACATTCGGATTCTGTTTCTGTGTAGGTCTTTTGAAGCGACTGCTTTGAACTTTCATCTTTCTGCAGTAACTCAGTTAACTTATCTGAGCTAAAGATGCTATGTCATTTTTCTGCTCCTAGTTTGTGTCAATCATCTGATCAAACAGGGACTCCGCAAGTTCCACTTCAACTTTCTAATCTGCATTCTTTGATGTCTCCTGTTTCAACTGGTGACTTTGTGACCTCGTTAGTACCCAGCCAGGAAAAATCCCAGGCTTTGTGCCCTGCAATAGTTAGGTTGCCATGAGTTATCACTGGCTTCTCAACCACGGCAGTCAGCACTCCTACCTGTGAACCAACTAGATCATTAGCAAGGACAAACTGTATCCCTGGAGCTGGGAGTTGTCCAGGATTCCTATCACTTTTCCACTCTTCACCTGGACACTCTAATCTCACTTTACATAATTGGCTCACCGTGAATTCACATTACTAACTCCTTTTCTGACAAAAAGTATGTATCTCCACATCTTTCAACATCACAGATTGATAAAATCCTGTATCTATTTACATGGTAACATCTTCACCTGCTGCTCCCGACCAATGTGAGGAAGCTTTACCTTCACACGTACTTGGTTTCAGAAGATCTGGCACTCCCTCCTTAAACAACCTCCGACTAGTTTGTACATTCTGGTGCAGCTTTCTAGTCCCCTCTGCGCTTTCCATTACCACTCCAACAAAATTCACTGGTTTCTCCTGTTTTCCTACCTTTGCTTCACAGTGCTTTCCCTAACTCACCAACGCTGTGATTTCATCTGGCCTACTTTATTTCAGTGAAAATACCAGAGTTTTTTTTTAACTTCTCTTTCCCTTCAAGGGTTTCCTTTTTAACCTGTGGTAAATTATCCTTATGATCTTCACCGTGATCTATTTTCCCCTTCCATGTGAAGATGTCTCTTTTCCACAATTTCTATCCCTCAGCAATTGAAATTGATCTTGCGAGCCAGACTTCACTCAACACACCAATTCATAACCGTCAGCCATTTCAGCTGCTGATCTGACTCTTTTAACTCTCAACTCTTCTACATGAGTTCTTACTACTTCAGGAAGTGAGGTTTTGAACTCCTCCAAAATAATTGACTCTCAAAGAGCACCACAGGTTTGTTCTATTTTGAAATGCCTCATCTACCTATCAAAGCTTTTGTTTGTTCCTTTCAAACCCAATGTCGGTTTGACCAGGGTCCGTCCTGAAACATTGTCTGTAGGCTTATGGCACAGCTCATATGTGCTTAAGGTGGGTTTGTTCACCACCCCATATGCTCCAGATACTCCATCTGACGGTGATGCAAATTCTTCACCAGCTCTACCTCCTCGTTCGGTTTAGTTTAATTAAATCCCACATGGTCTCTGGCCACCACATTTCTTTCGGAACATTTTCGAAGAAGATAAAAAAGATTCCATATCCTGCTCATCAAATTTAGGTATATTTAAACAGTTTCTCATCAGGCATTTGGCTGCTATGGGTTTGCTTATCCTCATGAAGCTTATCTTCGGCCTTCAGATACATCCTTTTAAGCTGACTTTCGTATCTAAGGAGGAGAAAGTGAGGACGGCAGATGCTGGAGAAACTGAGGTGCGCAGTGAGAGAGAAGAAGGGCTTATGCCCAAAACGTCGAATCTCCTGTTCCTTGGATGCTGCCTGACCTGCTGCGATTTTCCAGCAACACATTTTTAAGCTTTCGTGTCTAAGGGCCAACTTCTGAAGTTCAACCTTCCTGTCTTTCTTCCTTCACTCTCTCTCCTTTTCTTTCTTCCTCTTTCTTTTTCTTTTTACTCTGCTCAAGCATTTTTTTTTCTTTTTCTCTTCCCTCTGCTTTTAATCGCAATCCCACCTTTTGCCTCTAACTCAAGATGTGTCATTTTCAATTGAACTTTAGCCATCTCTGAAGAGTCTGATGGTGTTTTCAGCAAATTTAAACACTGAGGTATTCCTGTAATTCTATCTCCAAGCTCCCACCCCAGTTTCTCTGTTAATTTCAACAACTTGGTTTTACTCATCTTTTGTAAAACCCCAAAGCCTCTTCATCCACCCCTTGAAAACTTTTGGTGACTGGGAGAGCCACTGCTATCACAAGCTCTGTTTCAACCAACCGAATCCAACACCCAGAACAAATGATTCTACACCTCTGACTCACTGCTTTCAACTCCCAACACCTCTAATCGATGAAGGGCTTATGCCCGAAATGTTGAATCTCTTGTTCCTTGGATGCTGCCTGACCTGCTGCGCTTTTCCAGCAACACATTTTCAGCTCTGATCTCCAGCATCTGCAGACCTCACTTTCTCCTCCAACACCCCAATCCCTTTTTGGAACAATAGAACAAATCTGACAAGGAGCCCGCAATCCTGTATGGATCAGGCCATGCTCTCTCGAAACATTACAAGGAAGTAGCCCGGACCCGAATTTTGGCAGTTGCTTTAAGTAGGTGTAATGTGGATGCAATTGTTGAAATCGCTTAGTTTTAAACAAGAAGGAACTTATTTTCAAGATTATCAAGTGAAACTCAAACAAAAGAGAACAGAATGCAGGCTGACTTGAACTATTTGAAAACTCGGCAGTTTATCCCAGTTAATGATGCTGTTCCAAATACTTGCAACAATCCCCACAAACGCTCCTTGGCACACAAGGCAAAATCCAACACAGGGTTTTACAGGAAGGCAGTCAAGGAGAGAGGAGGATCGCAACAAATCTGCCTCTTTGGATCCCACAGCTTCAAGACTACACTAAAACCCTTCCAACTTAGACTTTTCAGTGTCTGATTAAAAAAAAGGACCACATAAACTTGCTAAAGGAGCAGCAGCATGGCAGAATCTAAATGAAGGGGAAGGAATGGGTTCACATTCCGAAGGAATTGAAATCATCACTGAGCCAAAAAAAAGGCTGTCAAATGCCTAGCCTGAGGATGTGATGTTGTTGCCCCAGTTTGCACTGGGATTCACTGGAACACTGCAGCACGCGGCTGATAGACATGTGGGCTTGTGAGCAGGAAGCTGGGTTAAAATGACTGGCTACGGGAAGGTCAGGGTCAGACTTGCTCACGGACCAGAGGTGTTCTGCAAAGTGGTCAGCCATTTTGTGTTTGATTTCCCCAGTGTCGAGTCGGCCACATTGGGTGCAGCCAATACAAGATTGGAGGAGGGTACAGGTGAAATGTTGCTGTTCAATCTGAGTGACGCTGTGACCCAGAACTCGGTGTGCTATCTGCTGTTCCCAGGGACTGGGGAGCCAGGTAAAGATTGGCTGATGGGCTGGGGAGGCTGCACCGATATAAAAGATGTTCTTTGTCCTGCCTGGGACTGCTGCCTTTCCAGTACAAAGAGCTGTCGATGGCCCAGGGTCACAAACGGACATGTTTTCATATCCAGGATTCCGAGATTAGGGACACTCTGGAGATTGGGGCAGTGACTGCTGTTGTGTAGATTAGATTACTTACAGTGTGGAAACAGGCCCTTCGTCCCAACAAGTCCACACCGACCCGCCGAAGCGCAACCCACCCATTCCCCGACATTTACCCCTTACCTAACACTACGGGCAATTTAGCATGGCCAACTCACCTGACCCGCACATCTTTGGACTGTGGGAGGAAACCGGAGCACCCGGAGGAAACCCACGCAGACACGGGGAGAATGTGCAAACTCCACACAGTCAGTCGGCTGAGTCGGGAAATGAACCCGGGTCTCAGGCGCTGTGAGGCAGCAGTGCTAACCACTGTGCCACCGTGCCACCCACGAATGGAGGAGAATCATTAATTTGGTTCACAGTACACCATTTGAGCACATCAAGGCCTGACCTGACACAGTTTCTTTCCAATAGAAACAGATACTATCAGGCCGTGTTGGGAACTCTGATCCTGTAGGCATTCCCACAAACTCTCCTGATTTCAGTTGACTATTTTTGTTTAGATAGGGAGAGAATAAGAGAAAGAGAGACCTGCAGGGCTCAGTGGAGATAAAAGGAGTGGAAGGGAAGTGAAGATAGGGTGAGCTGATGGCCTTGTTATGACTGGCTTGTTCATTCCAATGACACTAAAAACGTTCTGGGAACCTGAGTCCAAATCATGGAGGTTTTCTTTCGATACAAATCTGGAATTAAGAACCTCAGGATGAACATGTAACAGTCCTGGATTGTTGGGGGAATAAAGTCACACCTGGTTAACTCATTCCCTTCAGGGAAGGGAAATCTCGCCTGGTCTGACTCGACATGTGACTCCAGCACCACTGCAATCTGCTTCACTCTAAACTGGCCCCCGGGTAATTAGGGATGGGTAATATATGTCAGTCTATCCAATCCCAGTGATGCCCCTTGAATAAGTTTAAACAGTAGTGAATGAATGTAGAAACGACAGATAGAGGGAATGAGAAAGGAATGTAAGCAATAAGACAGATGTGGACAAATTGTGGATGTGTGGAGAGAGAAATAACATCAATAATGTGTCCCATGTTGAAAGTATTACTGTAAACCTCAAGATGGTCCTTTTTTACTCCTGGAGAACATGGAGAGCGTGCATGATAGTAGATTATGTGTGGTTTGCAAAGGGAATCACGTAGAACCAAGATATAAAGCCCACAACATACATTTGTCTTCATTTTTATTTATTTCCTCCTGAATACTCTCTCAGACATGGAGAGAATCACCACCAATGTGTTTAAAGGAGAGAAAAGGAGGTGAGGGAAGCTTTCCAGTCATTGTTGTCCGGCTGATGGGCTGGGGAGGCTGTACCGATATAAAAGATGCTCTTTGTCCTGCCTGAGACCTGCTGCCTTTCCAGCTGTCGATGGCCCAGGGTCACAAATGGACACGTTTTCATATCCAGGATTCCGAGATTAGGGACACTCGGGAGATTGGGGCAGTGACTGCTGAGGTGTCATGGAGGAGAATCATTAATTTGCTTCACAGAACAACATTTCAGCACCTCAAGGTCCTGGAGATCATATAAATTGCCCAGGCTTTATGTAACAGACATTGTTTGATCAGACACATGTCCATGAATCAATGTCTCTGTAATTGACGGACCACCTTTTTTAGTAAGAGCAACTTTAATTCTCAAAAGAAGAGATAAACATGCTGCTGTTGGAGTGGGATGGTCTTCAACTTCACCTACGCATTGAATTCTTGTGGTTTCAAATGACCCTTTTGGACTGTAAAATGGTGTCATGTGGCTTCTACCTTTCAAAAGGAAAGCGATGGTGTGTTCACTTGGGCCAGGGGCTAGGAATCAAGTAGCAGAGGAATAGCCAGCGACAGAAACAGGAGAAATGAACTAGTTTTGACATCCAGCCAACACAGGTTTGAGTCTCATGGTTCAAGAGGACAATTCCGCCTCTTTTCCTACTGACATGGAAAATAACGGGGAAATTCAGGTGAGTCCCAAGGACTGGAAAAAGCATCATGAGGCCTATAAACTGTGTTCCCATCTCAAACATGTTTCTTATTTTGATGTAGGGATGCATTCACGGATGAGAGTGAAAGGGTATTTAAGAGCCCTCTTCAGCTCCTCTCTGAATTTACTCTGGGTCAGGGCATAAAGGGCAGTGTTTGTACAGGAGCTCAGGTAGAAGAGCATTGTCCCAGATATGTCAGCGATCATAACAGGATGGTCATAACTGGGGTAAAAATGGTTGTTGGTAATCTCCATCAGTAAGAAAACACTGACCTTGGTCATTCACAACAATATAAAACTGCCCGAGACAACAAACAGCAGGATGATGGATTTCCGCCTGTTGACCATCTCTGCATCTCCTCTCTGGTCCCTGTTACTGGGAGCTCGGAGACCCCTGCGTGCCCGATTTGCCAAGACAATGTGCCTGACGGTCAGAGCATTGAACAGCAGGATCAGGAGGTAGGGGATCAATGGGTTCAGCAGATGGTGGATCCAGAAAAATGTCACCCATCCTGGCAAGATATAGAACTCTGGTCTGATGCCACAGCCCCAGGGCACACCACCCCATGTGCCCAAAGATTGGTATTTGTAGTAAAATGGAATGTTCCTCAAAATGCCCACAGAACAAACCATGGTTATCACTGAGGCTGCTGTTCTGGCAGAGCAATACCTGACTTTCAGATCGTGGCAACAAATGGCCACAAAGCGGTCAAAGGTGAAAGCGATGGTCAACCAGACAGAGCAGTCGATAGCAGCATAACCCATGATGTTGTTAAAACTGCACACCGCTGTATAAAACAGGAAGGAGACTGGGAAATATTTGAAACCAAGTGTTGTGAGTATTACACTGAATACAATGACGAGGAGATCTGCTGTTGCCATGGAAATCAAATAGATGGATATACATTTGGTGATGCCACACTTTCCGCAGATCAGGATCACAATCGTCATGAGGTTAGCTGGAAGAGACATTGAAAAGTTATTCCGTATGTGGGATCATGACCCTTCACTGCCACAGTAGGTGCCAATATCAAAAATAGGGACATTGTTACAACAACAAGTGCAGGGAGGAGTCCAAATGGGTGATAACAAGATGCCTGAAGTAAGTGGCTTACCTACGGTGCATGATTTAAAAGTGAAAAATATTGTAATTAAGGAAAGGTATAGCCAAGTTCCAACAAGCAGAATAAAAGATACTTGTTATTTTCATGTGTGATGCAGATTAAGGGAGAAAGACTGATGAGGATACCAAGGATCGGTGGAGCCTTGGGATGTTAAATATCCAATAAATCAGGCAGAAGTAGCTTTGGATTGATACTGTAAGTGGAATCAGCATCTCAGACTGACAACGGCACCATCAGTACTGCTCCACAGGATGATGTGTAGTATTGTGCTGAAATTCTAGAGTTCGCTCTGAACACAGAATCTTGAGATTCAACTGATGCAAAACAATGACTCAAAGCAGCAACTGAGTAAGGTGAGAAAGCTAAACTGAATGGGAGTTATAAATCCTCAATATGATGAGCTGGTGACAAGATGGACAAAATTATCTCATTCTAAATGGTTTGTCAGAGAAGTCTCCCTTTGTATAACATGATGAATGTGCACAAAGTGAATGACGACAGCTTCAAATGTGTTGCTGGAAAAGCACAGCAGGTTAGGCAGCATCCAAGGAGCAGGAGAGGCAATGTTTCAGGCATGAGCCCTTCTTCCTCTAGCATCTGCAGTCCTCACTTTCTCCTGGGCAACAGCTTCAAGTCAATATTCACATCCATGGCAAACATCTGAAGCTACAACTGCTCCTGACATTCTGAATTAGATTAGCAAGGAGCGCTGATGGATATTGGAAGATTAAACCGAAATATGATTAGATCTTTCTCTTCACGTACAGCTGAAACAAGAACGTGCTGTGTCCGTGATGAACAGATTATTAAACTTTTCTCACAACCCTCTCTGCAATGCACAAAGTTATTTGGAATAATATTGACATTGCAAAGAAAACTAAAGTAGGTCTCTTATACAAATCTATTTTTTGGTTGAATAATGTTTTTAAAGTCGTCAACAAAATAGAAGCATCTCTTTACTCCACACAATTGAAGGGTGGATGTTGACGAGAAAAGATTCCCAAAAGTATGGAAACAGGCTCTTCAGCCCATCAAGTCCACAACAACCCTCTGAAGAGTAACCTACCCAGACCCATTCCTTTCCTCTACATTTACCCCTGACTAATGCACCTAACAGCATGGGAAACCAAGCAAGGCCAATTCAACTGAGCTGCACATCTTTGGACTGTGGGAGGAAACCAGAGCACCTGGAGGAAACTCACACAGACACAGGGAGAATGCGCAAACTCCACACAGACAGGTGGCTGAGGGGAGAATTGAACCCAGGTCCTTGCTGCTGTGAGGCAGATGTGCCAACCACCAAGCCAAAGTACCACCCATACTGGTTATTGAATTGATGGTGATTGATATCAATGAGAAAATTTTCAATACTGTTGCTCTGCTAACCATGAGTCCCCTCAGTAGAAGAAAGAGTAACTAACAGTAACAAGACACCTGAGAACAACCAACAATACTGCACAGTAATTGTAAATAGATTTCCTTAACAAGGCAATGATTGGACCATAGATTTCGTGGTATCTGACAGGAAATTGAGATTTTTAAAAATTCATCAAGGGATGAGAGTATTGTTGGTTGGTTCAGCGTTAATTACACATGTCTGGCAGCCCCTTGAGAAGGTGGGGGTGAGCTGTCTTCTGAAACTGTTGGCATCCACGTGCTGAAGGTAGACTCACAATTCACTCAGGGAGGGAATTCCAGGATTTTGACACAGAAAGGAACGGCAATATATTTCCAAGTCTGGATGGTGAGGGGCTCAGAGGGGAATTTGCAGAGGGTCGTTTTCCAATGTATCTTCTGCCCTTGTCCTGCTGGATGGAGGTGATCATGGGTTTGGAATGTACTGTCTAAGGAGCCCTGGGGAATTTCTGTGTTGCACCTTGTGGATGGTAGACATCGATGGTACCATAGTCCTGCATATTCTTCCAGTTCAGAATGAAAACAAAATTCCGTATGGGTTGCCAAAATTGAACCCCTCTCTCCCATTCCCTTCAGCAGTACATTCCAGTCTCTAAACACTCACTACCATGAAACAGTGTTCCTTCAAAGCTCATTTGTTCCTCTTGCCCATTGTATTCTATCTAACATTCCCTTCCAGTCTGCAGGTTGGCCAGTTAGCTTTACATCATTGACACCAGCACATGTAGACCTTACTACAAAGGCTAATTCAGTCTGTCAGAATTGGATTCCATTGTTCATTCCTGCAATGTTATAAATTACACAAGTGTTCACCATTCCATGGGGATGCATAGACTGATGGAATAATAAAGCACAGATCGATCCCATTCAACTCGCAACACTGGACTTATGTTGGAGCTTTCTATATCGTCCCTCTCTCCCTTGCCGCCCCTCAACTTTACTCTGTGACCCGTGAGTTTAATCTCTTCCCATTCTTACCCCAATACTCTTCATAAAATTGCCAGCACTCATCTCCCTCCAGCACCTGCTCAGCCAGTGAATTGAACTGATAACAAGTGGCTAGTAACAGAACTCTCATTTCATCCCTGCTCTGAAGAAGAGCTGTGTAAAACCGATTTCCTCTGCTTGCAGACTTCCAATTACTGGAAACATTCTCCTTATTTTCTCCATCAACACTACTGACCAGATGAGGCAGCTTTGTGAAATATTCCCTGTCCCTTTCTGATCCAAGGAGGATTCTCTAAAAGCTCTTTTCGGATCCAATTCCTTATTTTAATATAGCTCACAGTAATCTCCTCCATTTAGTAACTGCTCAGGAACAGAGTTCAAATCAAAGCAGTGTTACTGCTCAAACATGCAACCAATTTCCAATCCTTGCCTTTTCGACAGCTGTGCACACTCTCTGTCCTCTGGTTGATGCAAGTCCTGATACTGGAATCATCACTTCCCTTCACCCTGTTATTATAATTTTGATCATCTCTATCATTGAAAACTGCAACTCTCAGTGACTTGGGGAGACTTGTGCACGAAACACAGAGAGCGAGCACAGGGGAGCAGCAAGTAGTCAGGAAGGTTAATGGAATGGTTATAGAATCATAAAATCCCTATGCTGTGGAACCAGGCCCTTCGACCAACAAGTCCACACCTAATCTCTGAAGAGTAACCCACCTAGAACCATTCCCCTACTCTATTGCTCTACATTTACCCCTGAGTGATGCACCTAACCTACGTATCCCTGTGCACTATGGGTACTTTCACATGGCAAATACACCCTAACCTACACATCTTTGGACTGTGGGAGGAAGCCAGAGCTACTGAAAGAAGCCCATGCAAACACAGGGAGAACGGGTGAACTCCCAACGAGACAGTCGCCCGAGGCTGGAAGCGAACCCAGGTCCCTGGTACTGGGAGGTAGCAGTGCTAACCACTGAGCCACCATGCCGCCATTATCCCAAGACCATTGGGGCATAATATTGGGGAAGTCTTACTGCAACTGTGCAAGGTGCTGGGGCGACTACACCTGGAGAAATGTGAGCAGTTTTGGTCAACTTATTTCAGGAAGGACATATTTCATATGACACAGTTCTGAGAAGGTTCACTGGCACGATCCTCTGAAGTGGAGGGATTGTCAAGGTTACACAGCTGAAGAATCTAGTCACTGGGGTTCAGAAACATGGAAGGTGATATCATTGGAAAAACAAGGATTCTTGAGAGACTGGACAAGGTAAATGCTGAGAGGAGGGTCTTGGACAAGCGGGTAGTCTCAGAATATATGAGCGAAAATTTAGCACTGAAATGATGAGGGATGTCTGAACATAGAGAGTTGTGAGTCTTTCAAAATCTTTATCATTGAAAGCTGCGGTATAAAAATCCTTTCGCACATTTTAGGCTGTGTTCCTGGATTCTTGATCAGTTGGGGAATCAAGGTAATGGGGGAAGAACAGGATGTGAGGAATCTACGATCAGCCAAGATCTGATTTAGTGCTGAATCAGGCTCTGGGAAATTTATTCAGGTGCTAGGGTTTATTCTGCCCATGCTCCAGATCGCCCCCCCGACCCCCACCGCACAACACCCCCCACTCCTTCACACCCCCATATCACTGTCAGTTCCAAGGACACTGGGCAACCTCTTTCCTCTCTCCATACAACTGAGGATTCTCATTCCTGGTAACATTCCTATCAAATGGCACTGCAGCTTTCTTAAGGTCACTCCTTCAATCAGACCATCCACATCCCACTTCCAAAGTAATCCATCAAATATCTCACTATAAAACACAGACAGAACTATAAACACCACAGTCAGTAACGGGGAAGATCTCCTCACCTGGAACACAGACAATTGCAAAGAAATGGAAGAAAGCGAATAAGATCTGTAGAATTATTGGTCCTTGCATTGTTAATGTTGGGTGACCTCATTCATTAACTTTCGCGCTGGGCTTGGAGTCTGGACTGAGCTCCTGGGATAAGAATCAACACTCCCTTATACATGATCGTAAATACCGTGTGTGACGTCTGGTGTCTGTTACAGTCTATTAAACACCCTCTTCAAACCCAGCCACATTACATTGTGCATTCCCATAATATTGGTATATTCCATGTGGAGATGTGAAAGGATTGTAAACAGCACTCCCAAAAGGGTGTTCCTTTAAAAAAAAATTGTGTTTGTTTTCCAAACCCTTTTCTGACAGCATTCATTATTATTATTTCTTGTTCATCTCCTACTTTCTCTCAGTTTAGTTTCACATCAGTCACTCAATATATTATTGTCCATGGAGGGCTGACATCCTGGAATTAAGGGACAGCAACACACTGCTGTCCTTTATCTTCTCGAGAGGATGTTTTCAAAGATGCATTGTGTATTAAGGAGCTCAGAAATAGTACTTGCAATTGGAATGTTCTTAAAATCATGGGAAACATTTTATTTCTCAGATTTAAAAATGCATTTGAAATACCTTTCTAATCAATGTCAAAATGTAGCAATCTTCCACTGATTAAAACAATAAAGCAATCACATGGATTTCAACTGATCCCATTCCTGCTCCATCAATTGGAGTCCAACTCCACCCATCCCCATCCAACTGAGTCCATTGGAACTCAGCTGTGCTCAGATCATGGAGCTTTTACACACCCGAACTCACTCTGTTCGAGATCAACACAACACCCAGGTGCAATGGTTCCAATTCCAAAGGAACCCAATATCATGGCACATTCAGCAACAGTTGTGTATTTGTTCATATCACTGAGTTGCTAAGTTTGTTCCAGTCGAGTTAATACACACGCTGGACAGATCTGTTAGTGATTTTGTGTTTTACTCTTTGAAGCATGGATTCAGTGTTCTGCATAACAGCAAATGATGGATAGGCTAATCAAATTATCATTAAAAAAGAAAGTACTTTGTTGCAGTTATTGTCTGGCACTGATCAGGATCAAGTGCAAGAATGCAAATTCAAGTGGAAACCCACCATGACCCTGCAGGGTGCAGTGTAAAGGCACAGACTGGGAATGTGAGCACTTACCAGTGAACATGGAACAGTTGCTATGGAAGTGATGAGGGAAACGAGCAGCATATTTAAAGTTGGTCATAAAGTAAACAAAGAGAGTTTTCCACCTGATGGAGAAACAGAAATTTTGGGTTGTCATGGGAAATTTTGGGCGGCACGGTGGCACAGTGGTTAGCACTGCTGCCTCACAGCGCCTGAAGACCCGGTTCAATTCCCGACTCAGGCGACTGACTGTGTGGAGTTTGCACGTTCTCCCCGTGTCTGCGTGGGTTTCCACAGTCCAAAGATGTGCGGGTCAGGTGAATTGGCCATGCTAAATTGCCCGTAGTGTTAGGTAAGGGGTAATGTAGGGGTATGGGTGGGTTTCGCTTCGGCGGGTCGGTGTGGACTTGTTGGGCCGAAGGGCCTGTTTCCACACTGTAAGTCTAATCTAATGGTGGAACTGCAATGTGCCACAGAAAGGTCAGCTGTGTAAGTTTCCACATAGTGAGAAATTTAACATTGTACCAAGAAAGCAGATCCATCCATCCCTGTGTGACAATCAGGGTGAGGAAGTAGAGAAACATTCAAGATCCTTCCCCAATGGTGTTTGGAATGGAAAGGGAACCCAGTTAGGGCTTCCGTTTGATAAACCCATGGTTACACTTGATCTGTGTAAGTCCATCACTGTGTAAGGGACCGCTCCTCAGGAAGGTGGTACTGGGCTTTGGGGAATGTACAGTGTGGATTCAGCTGAATGACAGGAGGAGATAAAGGATGGGATGATGTGTGTGGAAAGGGGGAAACAGGAATGGGACTGTGGGCGGGGCAAATTGTCTTAAAATGTGAGCCAAGTGCATTGAAAGACTGACATCATAAAGTACCGTAATCATTCAGGTAGAGTGAGGATCTGGAAACCTTCCCCCCAGTCACTAACGGTGCTGGGAATGAATTACACCCTGCATTATTAGCACGGACACAATTCTCTGATACAAACAGACAAAGGGTGAGTAAGGGAAATGGAGCTGCACCATCTGAGTGAATGATATGCAGCACCAGTGGGCTTCAGAATTCACCCTTTCTGGGTCTCTGAAAGTGGGGTTCAACTGTCCCTTTCAACAGGGGGTTTTCAGGGAGAACAGAGGAGAGGTGAGGGAGAGCTGTTCGATCTCCTCTGCTCTCGCTCTCCAGTACAATTACATCCCTCTGGAAACGTGCAGTTTGCTGTCTGTGGTCTAACCAAGTTTATCCCACTGTGTACTGGAAATCAAGCCCCACTATTTACTGAGTCATCCAAAAGTTGAACATTTGATTAAAGCGCCAAATTACCGAACTATACACATCGTAATAAAAGAATATGGGCCTGCAGCTTTCATTGCAATTTAACTGTTTAACGTACTCCAACCAATGACAAAAGAAAGGCTGTGTTGAATTGCCAATCTGTAACTACAATTTAATTATTCTCTCTTTTAAGAAATCCCATCCACATAAACAAAGTCTGAGAAGACACAAATCTTCCATTTTGCGATAAAGTGATAGGGATGCTTTAGCTTCACTGACTTTTCCATACCCTGGAATTCTCCATGCACTTGGCTGCAGTGACCTGTCCAGGAAACAAACAAGAGATTGTCACTGTGCTGAGCTCTCCCGAACACACAACAGCTGGTGCTATTTTGGAAAACAAACCAAAATAGCATTTCTGATCAGAATTGCACCGAATGTGCATGTGCACGCGCGAGCGCACGCAAACACACACACTTATTCTCTCTCTCACACACACACACTGACACACGCACACACTCAAACTCACTCGCACATGTACACACACTCATACACATCCACAAATGTGCGCGGATGCAGACACGCTCACACTTACACACAGACACACTCACAAACGCATGCACACAGATGCACACTCAAACACACATGCACGCGCAAACACACACCCATATCGATTCCACACACACACAGATACACACACACAATTTTTTTGGATTAGTTTCTTCTTCAATGATGCAACAATGAATATCAATCCAACCATTTTGATGGTAACTGCCTTTTCCCTCAGGTGGGGAGATTTGAATACGGGACACAGAAATGGTGATTAGAGAAAGATTTAATAAAGACATCAGAATCGAACTTTTTACACAAATGGTGTGGATTGACCTTTCTGAGCAAGTGGGGAATGCAGGTACATTGACAAAGTTTAAATGACATTTGGATGGATACATGAATTGGAAAAGTTTGGAGGGACATGCACCATGAGCTGGCAGGTGGGACTCGTTTAGTTTAGGTTTGTTGTTGATCTGAATGTGTTGGAATGAAGGATCTGTTTCCGTGCTCTCTGACCCTATGACTATGACAGTAGCTTATTCTAAGACTATAACCACCGTCCTACACAGTGTCCTTTTGTTCAAAGCAATACCTTTACCCACTTGGGTCCATGGTCCATTCTGAACACAGATGTGGAGGGGCCAGTTTTGGACTGGGGTGGACAAAGTCAGAAATCACATGACACCAGGTTATAGTCCAACAGGTTTATTTGAAATCACAACCTTTCGGAGCACAGCCCCTTTGTCAAGTGAAGTGAGAGTGAAGTTCACAGAACACAGAATTGATAGGCAGGGAGACCTGGGCTGGGGTGGGGGGTGGTGGGGGAGTTGGGGGAGAGGTTGCAGAGAGGTCAAAAGATCATACACATGGTGTGAGTGGAGTGTGGAATAATAAGTCTCTGCAGGTGACAAACGGTGTTAGACGGTGTGAGGGAAGTGTCAACAGCTGAATAGCGAGTGAAGGGATGGTGTATAATCTGATTAAATGAGGCAGAGAGATAATGGCAACGACTTAATGAGAAGGTGGTGCTGGAGACAAACCAAATGACTGGAGTAACATGGAACACAAACAGAAGATGCTGGAAAAGCTCAGCAGGTCCAGCAGCAACTGTGAGGAAAAGCAGAGGAAGGGTCACAGGCCCCAGGATTGGCGATTGTTGCACAGTGTCCATTCATCTTCTGTTGTAGTGTCTACACGGTCTTGCTAATACACCATGCCCAGGGCATCTTTGCCAGCAGACCAACACAGTCAATAGAGTGCCCTTCATCGTCTAGTTCTTCCTCGGAGTGGATGACTACGCCATGTTCCTCACAGCCTTCAACACGGCATTGATAGTGACAAATATCTCACCAAGATCAACCCTACGTCTCCACTTCTCACCTTCAAACCACCACCCAACCTTAAACAGACCACCGTTCCCAACAAACTGCCCAGCCTTCAGGATCACATTGAACACAACACCGCACAACCCTGCCGCAGCACCCTCTGCAAGACATGTCAGATCATCGCCATGGATACTACTATCACACTAGGGAACATCATCAACCGTGGGCACGGCAGGTACCAATGTGACTCGGACAATATTGTCTACCTCAAATGCTGCAGGCAAGGATACCCCAAGGCACGGTATATTGGTGAGGCCGTGCAGATGCTACAGCAGTAGGTGAATGGACACCGCGCTAAAATTGCCCAGACAGGAATGTTCTCTCCCAGTTGGGGAACAATTCAGGGAGCAAGGTCATTCAGCCTCTGATCTTCTGGTAAGCGTCCTCCAAGGTGGCCTTTGAGATACACAACAACGCAGAATCATTGAGCAGGAACTGACAGCCAAGTTCTGTACCCATGAGGATGGCTTCATCTGTGATCCTGGGTTCATCTTATACTTCAACTAGCCCCACCACACAGTTCTGTATCTATAAGCACGAACTTCATGTTCAGTATTGACGCTTTCACCTTGATATCCTGATAGAATCTCTCTACTGTTTTAGTTTGTATAGTTTTGTATTCCTTATTACATTGTTTTGACAACCAGTATATGCCTCTTGTACTTATCATGTTATTCCATTCATGTCAATTGTCTCCAACACCACATTAGCTTTATTTTTTGTAATTATGTCTCTGTCTCAATTAATCAGATCATTGACCATCCTTTTACCTGATATTCAGGGATTGACACTTCACTCACACCATCCGGCTTGTCTGATCACCTGCACGTTTTTTGTTACTCAGCCTCTCACCAGTCCTCTTTACATTGTCTCAATTTCCTGGCATTATTCTGCCATTATCTCTCTGCATGTAACATTGGTCCACGTGAGCTTCCCTTCACTAACACCTGATGAAGGGGCAGCGCTCCAAAAGCTTGTGATTTCAAATCAACCTGTTGGTTTATAACATGGTGTCGTGTGATTTCTGACTTTGTGCATCCCAGTCCATCTCTGGCACCTCCACATTATAATGTAGTGAACGAGTTTGTCTTTAGACACGGAGATGAGCAGAGAAAGGGAAACCTGGGAGGTTCAGTGAAGAGAAGGGAAGTTAGGATGAGGTGATGTCCTTGTGGAGTTATTACGGGCTGTTCGTCCAATGTTCTGAGAACCTGAATCCACATTCCACCACAGAGATATCCCCACACTGAATGTCTGGAGATAAACTCAAAAGGAACGTGAAAGAGTCCATCATTGTTGGTGGATAAAAAGCCATCTGGTTCACTCATATCCATCAGGGAAGGGCAAACCGTCATCCCTGTTTGGTCTGACCCTCAGAAAAGTGCTTCACTGTGAACTACCAACCCCTCCACCGGGGAAGTTAGGGATGGGTCACAAATGCTCCTCTAGCCAATCCCAGTGATATACCTTGAATACGTGAACACAGTTGTGAATGAATGTAGAACCATCAGATGGAGAGAATGAGAAAGGAATGATAGTAAAATGAGCGATGTGGACAAATTATGGATGTGTGGAGACAGAAATAGCTTCAGTGATGTGTCTCATGCTGAAAATATCACGTTAAACCTGAAATTCTTTGTTTCCTAGAGAACATTTTGAGTGTGCATGATTATAGATCGTGTGAGATTGGTGAAGGAGATCACATAAAACAAAGACACAACATTCACAACCTACATTTTTTTTTCTGAAGTTGCACAAATGTGCATCATGTCAGGATTGTGAAAGGAATAAGGTAACACCAAGGCACAAAGTACATACTGTACATTTTTCTTTATTTTTCTTTATTTCCTCCTGAATACTCTCTCAGATGTGAACAGAATCACCTCCAATGTGATTAAAGGAGAGAAAAGGAGGTGAGGGAAGTTTTCTGTCAGACCGGAAACTGACCGTTCTCATACCCTTGGACAGGATCCAGCCCACGAGGTAATCCAGATCACTGCCTGCTGGGCTGAGTATTAAGATGCCATCCAAAATGCATTGCACACCACAGGGCTTTGGGGAATCGGGCTATTGGAATGGTGTCTGTGCTGGAAGGGATATCAGGCAGGGTGTTCATTGAAAAGCAAAGGAGGTCAGAGATTCATCAGTCATCTGAAACCTCACAAGAAGAATGACATGCCCATGAAGTGATACCTCTTGAAAAACTGATCTTATTTTCTTTAAGTCTGTTGGCCAACTGTACTTCTCAAGGAAAGGTATGATTAGGAGTAGTCAACATGGCTTTGTATGTGGAGATCATGCCTCACAAATTTGTTAGAATGTATTGATGAAGTGAACAGGAAGGTTGAAAAGGGCAGGCCGATTTGTATTTCATTTCGGCCATTGATAAGGGTGCTCTGGAAGGTTAGATCGCATGTAATGCAGGATGAGCTGGCAAATTGAACACAAAATTGGCTCGATGGTAGAACGCAGAGCATAATTGTGGAAGGATGCTTGTCAGACTGGAAGCCTGTGACTAATAGAGAGCCTCAGGGGTTGGTGCTGGGACCATTACTGTTTGTTATCTATATCAACCATTTGGATGAGAATGTACAAGGTTTGACATGATTAGTCAGTTTGCAGATGACACTAAACTAGGCGGTATCTTGGACAGAGAGGAAGGTTATCAGAAATTGTAGCAGGATATTGATCACCTGGGGAAACAGGCTGAGAAATGGCAAATAGAGTTTAATGCAGTTAAGTGTTTGGTCTCGCATATTGGGAAAGTCAAATAAAGGGAGGAGTTTCATGGTGAATGGTAGTGCCTTAAGGAGTGCAATGGAACTTGGAGTTCAGGTTCACAGACCTGTGAAAGTGGAATCATAGGTAGACAGGGCAGTGAAGAAGGCTTTTGTCACATTGACCTTATCAGTCAGGGCACAGAGTAGTGAAGGTGGGAAGTTATGGTGCAGTTATACAGGAGAGACTGCACGGAGATCATTGTGTTCCGTTTTGTTCACTTTGTGATTGGAAGAATGTTATCACACTGGAAAGAATGTAAACAAAATTTACAAGGATGGTGCCAGGACTCAAGGAACGGAGTTATAGGGAGACTCTGGAGAAACTGGGACAATTTTCTGTTGAGAATAGGAGACTGAGAGGGGACATTATCGAAGCATGAGAGGCATGGATCAGGTAAGTGCACTCAGACATTTTCCCGGGATTGGGAAATTGAGGACAAGAAGGCATCAGCGTAAGGTTAGAGGGGAAAGAATGAAAGGGAACCAGAGAGTTTGTTTACACAGAGGGTGATATGGATATGGGATGGGCTGCCAGTGGAAGTGGTTGAGGTGGGTACATTAACGACATTTAAAAGGCATTTGGACAAATACATGGAGAGGAAAAGATTGGAAGGATATGGGCTAAGTACAGGGAAATGGGGGTTAGCGTGGATGGATATTTTGGTTGCCATGAAGCAGTTTGTACCAAAGGGCCTGTCTCCATGCTATAGGACACTATGCATCGATGAGAAATGGTGAGAGCACAGAGAGGGGCACAAACTTCAGTCTTACTCACTTTTCTTATTTTGATATAGGGATACATGCACGGATGAGAGTGAAGGGGTATTTCAGAGCCCTCTTCAGCTCCTCTCTGAATTTACTCTGGGTCAGGGCATAAAGGGCAGTGTTTGTACAGGAGCTCAGGTAGAAGAGCATTGTCCCAGATATGTCAGCGATCATAACAGGATGGTCACAACTGGGGTAAAAATGGTTGTTGGTAATCTCCATCAGTAAGAAAACACTGACCTTGGGCATCCACAACAATATAAAACTGCCTGAGACAACAAACAGCAGGATGATGGATTTCCGCCTGTTGACCATCTCTGCATCTCCTCTCTGGTCCCTGTTACTGGGAGCTCGGAGACCCCTGCGTGCTCGATTTGCCAAGACAATGTTCCTGACAGTCAGAGCATTGAACAGCAGAATCAGGAGGTAGGGGATCAATGGGTTCAGCAGCTGGTGGATCCAGAAAAATTCCACCCATCCTGGCAAGGTGAAGAACTCTGGTCTGATGCCACAGCCCCAGGGCACACCACCCCATGTACCCAAAGATTGGTATCTGAAGTAAAATGGAATGTTTCTCAAAATGCTCACAGAACAAACAATGGTTATCACTGAGGCTGCTGTTCTGGCAGAGCAGTATCTGGCTTTCAGGTTGTGGCAACAAATGGCTACAAAGCGGTCAATAGTGAAGGCGATGGTCAGCCAGTCTGAGCAATCTTTCACCGCATAGCCCATGACAATGTTAAAACTGCACACTGCTGTGTAAAACAGGAAGGAAACTGGGAAATATTTGAAAAGCAGTGTTAAAAGTATGATATTGAATAAAATGACCAATAGATCAGCTGTCGCCATGGAAATCAGATAGAGTGAAGTACCTTTGGTGATGCCACACTTTCTGTGAAAGGGAATCACAATCGTCACTAGGTTAGCTGGAAGAGACATTGAAAAGTTATTCCATATGTGGGATCAGAGACCTTCACTGCTCCAGTGTGCACCAAGATCAACAACAACAAGTAAAGGGAAGAATTCAGATTGATAGTCTCACAGCCTCATAGTCCTTTATAGTCTACACTGAAATCCTTTTCAAAAATGGTACATTTGTACATCAGGAAATTGATAACCAAAATTGACAGGGTTGTGACAAACAGCCATCTGATTAATTTCAGATAGTGGCAAATTTTGAGAAGCTCAATGAGCAAATTTACATCCAGAATTGCAGATTTATTTTCTTTGGTTTGTGTGGAATGCTAATTGAGGGAGTGAGATTGGTGAGGAATCCCAGGAGTACTGATGCCTTGTGATCTTCAATATTCAATAACACAAGCAGAAGTGGCTTTGTCTTGATATCACATCCAAGGTCAGCATCTCAGACTGCCCAATATACCAACAGAACAGCAGGATAGGATTTGAATATTACGCTGCAATTTCAGAATTTACGTTCAACAAAGAATCTTCAGATTCAATGTTTACCACATATTGAACCAAAGTAAGTGAGGAGTGTGAGAAAGTTAAATTAACTGGGACTAATAAATCCAATATAGAAGAGTGGGTGAGCTGGTTGCAAGATGGACCAAGTTGCCTCATTCTATGTCATTCCACTTAGAACTCTCCCTTGGACAACAAGACAAATGTGCACAGAGTGAATGAGTGATGATACATTTCCAACTGAAGATGGTGTGTGGCTTGGTGTGGAAATGGCAGGGGGTGGTGTTCCCATATCTCTGCTGCTCTTGTCCTTTTAGATGGAAGTGATCATGGTTTTTACAGTGCTGTCTAAGGAGCCTTGGTGTAACTTAGCAATGTCATCCACTGTTGGTACCACTGTCCTGCACATTCTTCCAGTTCAGAATGAAAACCAAATTCCATGTTGGCTGTTTGGATTGAACCCCTCTCTCCCATTCCCTTCAGCAGTACATCCCAGTCTCTAAATACTCACTAAAATAAAACAGTGTTCCTCAAAGCTCATTTGTTCCTCTTGTCCATTGTGTTCTATCTAACAGTCCCTTCCAGTCTGCAGGTTGGCCAGTTAGCTTTACATCATTGACACCATCACATGTCGGGCTTACCACAAAGGCTAATTCAGTCTGTCAGAATTGGATTCAATTGTTCATTCCTGCAATGTTATAAATTACACAAGTTTCCTGCATTCCGTGGGGATGCATAGACTGATGGATTGGCAGAGCACTGATGGTTTCCATTCACCTCATAACACTGGGCTTGTGACGCATGTTTTTGTACCTCCCCTCAATTTTACACTGTGACCTGTTAGTTTGATCTTTAACCATTCTTAATCAGTGCACCTCTTTAAATGTGTAATTCTCATCTCCCTCCAGTCCCTTCTCAGTCAGTGAATTGAGCTGACTACAATCCCTGGCTGGAAATGGAAATCTCCGTTCAGCTTTGGTCTGAGTAAGAACTGCAGAGAATCGATTTCCTCGGCTTACAGACATCCAGTCACCGGAACCATTCCACTCCTCTGTTCTATCAACGCCATTGATCAGATGAAGCACTTTGTGAAACTTTCCAGTATTTTCCAGTCCCAAGGACAGTGTACAATTCTCTAAAATCTCTCTATGTATCCGCTGTTACCGAATTTCTTTTAAAAAAAATGTTCATTACAAAATCGACTTTAAGGTGCTTGCTCAGGGACAGGATTCAAATCAAAGCAATGGCATTGCTTAAACATAAAACCAATTTCCAATCCTTGACCTTATGTCACTGTGTACACTGTCTGCTCTCTGCCTTATGAAAGTCCTGGTATGGGAGACATCATTTTCCTTAGACTTGTTGTCATAATTTTAATCATCTCTATTGTTGAAAACTGCAAAAATCTACAACACAAAGAGACATGGGGGAACCTTGTGAATGATACACAGAAAGCGAACACGCAGCTGCAGCAGGTAATCGGGAAGGGCCATGGAATGCTGACCCTTGTTCACAGGGGGTTAAGAGTAGGGGAGTAGAGCAAGGTGCTGGCGAGACCACATCTGGAGAAATGTGAACAGTTTTGATCCCGTTATTTCAGGAAGGTTAGCATTTTGCTTGAGACAGTTCAAAGAATGTTCACCAGAGTGATCCCTGATGTGGAGGGATTGTCTTATGATCGAAGGTTAAACAGGTTGGGACTCTCGTCACTGCAGTTTAGATAATGGAAGGTCATATCATTGAAAGAATGAAGATTCTTAAGGGGCTGGACAGGGTAAATACTAAGACAATGTTTCCCCTCTTGGGGAAGTCGAGGAAAAAAAGGGCCCCAGTCTCAGCGTATAGAGAAAAAATTTAAGATTGAGATGAGGAGGGATGTCTAATCTGAGGATTCTGAGTCTTTAATATTCTTGACCATTGATAGCTGTGGGGGATAAAATGACCTTTTGCATATCTTCGGTTCCTTTAATAGATTTTTGATCAGTCGGGAATCAAGAGTTATGGGGAAAGAGAAGAATGTGTGAAATGTCGGATCAGCCAAGATTTATTGGTGAAGCAGACTGGAGGGAAAATTCCTTCAAGGTTCATTCTACCGACGACTCTACAGACCCGCGTCCAACCCACCCCACACACACCTCCACATCATCACCAGTTCCGAGAACATTGAGCAACCTCTCCTCTCTCCACGCAACTGATAAAATTCCAATCAATTGGCACTGCAGCTTCCCCAAGGTCACTCCTCCAATCAGACCATCCACATCCCGCTTCCAAACTAATCCATTAAATATTACACATAAAACACAGACTGAACTATAAACATCACATTCAGTAATGGGAAAGATCTCCTCACCTGGAACACAGACAATTGCAAAGAAATGGAAGAAAGCGAATAAGATCTGTAGAATTATTGGTCCTTGCATTGTTAATGTTGGGTGACCTCATTCATTAACTCTCGCGCAGGGCTTGGAGTCTGGACTGAGCTCCTGGGATAAGATTCAACTCTCCCTTCTACATGATCGTAAACACCATGTGGTGTTAGTTCTAATCTATTAACAGTCTCTTTAAAAGCATCCACGTTACCTTTCACACTCCCACAACACTGGAATATTCCACATGGAAATGTAAAGGGATTGTGAACAGCACTCCCTAAAGAAAATTCCTTGAAAAAAAATGTGTTATTTTCCAAACCTTGGTTCTGACAGCATTTGTTTATCTTTATTTTGTTCATCATCTATCTTCACTCAGTTTTGTTTCAAGGGTCAGTCACTCAATCTAGTATGTTATTGTCGATGGTGGGTTCACATCCTGGAATTAAGGGACAGCTATAGGCTGCTGTCCTTTATCTTTTCAAGAGGATGTTCCCAACTGTACTTTGACTATTACGTAGCACAGAAATTGTACTTGCAATTGAAATAGTCTTAAAATAATAGAAAACATTATGTTTTTCAAGCAGATTTTTAAAATTCACATCAAACTCGTTTGTAATGAATGTCAATTAGTAACAAACTTACTGCTAAATAAAACAATAAAGCAATTACATGGACTCCAACCGAGCCCATTCCTGCTTCATCAGTTGCATCTTCATTCAACTGAGTCCATTGGAGCTCAGCTGAGCTCAGCTCATGGATATTTCACACGTCTGAACTCAGTCTGCTCGAGATCAAAACAACACCCGGGTACAATGATTCCAATTCTAAAGGAATGTCAGGGCACGTCTAGTACCAGTTATGCGTTTGTGGAGATAGTGGAGAATGCAGTTGCTGGAGATTAGAGTCAAAACGAGTGGTGGTGGAAAAGCACTGAAGGGTCAGGCAGCATCCGAGGAGCAGGAGATTTGATGTTTCAGATCTCAGCTCTTCATCAGGAATGTGAGGGTTAGTGCAAAGGGGGCTGAGAGATAAATAGGAGGGTGGTAACTCGGAATGCAATTGGTGGATGAAGGAGAGGGGTGATGGTGATAGTCAGTGTGGCGGGTGGAGCCGATAGGTGGGAAGGAAGGTGGACAGGGAGGACAGGTCAAGAGGGTGGTGTCGAGTTGGAATGTTGGATCTGGGATAAGGTGGGGGAGAGGAGATGGGGAAACTGGTGAAATCGACATTGTTCCCGTGCGGTTGGAGAGTCCCAATGTGGAAGATGAGGTGATCTTCCACCAGACAGCGGGTGGCTAGAGTTTGATGGTGGAGGAGGTCCAGGATCGGCATGTTCACGGTGGTGTGGGAGGGGATGTTGGAGTGGTAGGGGGAGTTGAAGTGGTCGGTCACAGGGCAGAGAGTTTGTTTTGTGTGTGTGTGTGTCCTGGAAATGTTCTCTGAAACATTCAGCAAGTTGGCGTCCTGTCTCCCCGGTGCGTAGGAGACCACTTTGAGAGCAACAAGCACAGTTGATGAGGTTCAGGAAAATCTCTATCAGATCTTGACAGATTCTTTGGGGCCTTGGATGAAGTTGGAGTGGGAGGTGATGGGATAGGTTTTACACCTCTTGCAGTTGCAGGGGAAGGTGCCGTGAGTGAAGGGTGGGTTGTTGGCGGTGGGGGGGTGGGGGCATGAACCTAATGATGGAGTAGTAGGGGGAATTGTCTCTGCAGAACAAGGATAAGGATGAAGAGGAAACTACATCCCTGGTTGCAGGGTGTGACTATAGGTGGCGAAAATGGCGGAGGATGATTTGTTGTATCTGGATATTGGCACTTGGCACATTCCCTCGCCACCACTGTAGATGTAAAACCTGCGCCCACACCAAATGGCCGGCACGGTGACACAGTGGTTAGCACTGCTGCCTCACAGCGCCTGAGACACGGGTTCAATTCCCGACTCAGGCGACTGTGTGGAGTTTGCACGTTCTCCCCGTGTCTGCGTGGGTTTCCTCCGGGTGCTCCGGTTTCCTCCCACAGTCCAAAGATGTGCGGGTCAGGGTGAATTGGCCATGGGAAATTGCCTGTAGTGTTAGGTAAGGGGTAAATGTAGGGGTATGGGTGGGTTGCGCTTTGGCGGGTCGGTGTGGATTTATTGGGCCGAAGGCCCTGTTTCCACACTGTAAGTAATCTAATCACACCCTCACCTGATACCAAGGCCCCAAAGGATCCTTCCACAACCGACAGAGATTTACAAGTTCCTCCACACACCTTGTCTACTGTGCCTGTTGCTCTCGATATGGTCTCCTCTGCACTGGGGAGACAGGGTGCCATCTTGCTGAATGTTTCAGAGAACACCTCTGGGACACAGGCATACAGCATCCTCACCAACCTGTGGCTGAACACTACAACTTCCCCTCCCACTCCACCAAGGACATGCAAGTCCAGGGTCTCCTCCACCGCCAAAGTCTGTCCACCCACCCCCTGGAGGAAGAACACCTCATCTTGTGCCTGGAATCAAATGTTGACTTCATCAGTTTCCTTCTCTCCTCTACCCCCACCTTATCTCAGATCTATCCCATCAACTTGGCACTGCCCTCTTGAACTGTCCTACCATCCATCCTGCATCACTGCTATCTGCTCCACCCATTGCTCTGAGCTATCGCTGTCACCACCCCCACTTTCATTGACCTATATTCTTCCTAGCTACCTTCACCCCGCCAGCTCCAGCTCCTCCCATTTGTCACCCAGCCCCCTTGGACACACGCCCTAACCCTGCATTCCTGATGAAGAGATTATGCACAAATCATCGACTCGCTTGCTCCTACTACGCTGCCTGACCAGTTATGTGACTGAGCCAATCACCAAGTTACTGAATTTGTTCCAGTCCGGTTACGGTGCACTGCTGGACAGATGTGCTGCCAATTTTGTGGTGTGCATTTAAAGCATGGAACCTCTGTTATAAATCCTGACTGATAATTGATTAACTCATCAAAGTATGAATGCAAAAGGACTTACTTTGTTGCATTTTTTTTTGTTTTGCACGCATTAGGACATCGAGCAAGTATACAACTTCAAGTGGAGCCCCAACAATGATACTGTATGGGTTGGTGTTAAGACATGGACTGGGAATGTTAACACTTACCCATGAACAGTTGTTCAGGAAGTGATGAGGGAAATGAGCAGGGTATTTAATGTTGGTCACAAAGTATGTAAAGGCAGCTTTCCAACTGATGGAGCCAGTGGAAATTTGATTTCTTGTATGATCTAACGACCGAAATGACTCGTGTCACAGAAAGGTCAGTTGTGGTAGTTTCTGCATAACATGAAATTGAACGTTGCACCAAGAAAGCAGATCCATCTCTCCGTGTGTGACAATCAGGGTGAGGAAGTAGAGAAACATTCAAGATGGTCAGAACAGTGCCATCCTTCCTCAATGGTGTTTGGAATGGAAAGGGAACCCAGTTAGGCCTCAGTTTGATAAACCCATGGTTACACTTGATCTGTGTAAGTTCATCACTGTGTGAGGGACCGCTCCTCAGGACGGTGGTACTGGCCTTTGGAGAATGTACAGTGTGGATTCAGCTGAATGATACGGGATGGGATTATGTCTGTAAAGGGGGAAAGAGGAACAGGTGTGTGAGTGGGGAATGAAGTCTTAAAATTTGATCCAAATGCATTGTAGAACTGACATCATAAAGTACCTCAATCATTCAGGTAGATTGAGGATCTGGAAATCTTCCCCCCAATCACTAACCGTGCTGGGAATGAATTACATCCTGCATTATTAGCATGGACACAATTCTCTTGTACAAACAGACAAAGGGTGAGTGAGGAAAATGGAACTGCACCATCTGACTGAATGATATGCAGCACCAGTGGGCTTCAGAATTCACCCTTTCTGGGGCTCTGAAAGTGGGGTTCAACTCTTCCTTTCAACAGGGGGTTTTCAGGGAGAGAAGAGGAGAGTTGAGGGAGAGCTGTTAGATCTCCTCTGCTCTCTCTCCAGTGGCAAACACATCCCTCTGGAAATGTGCAGTTTGCTGTCTGTGGTCTAACCAAGTTTATCCCACTGTGCACTGGAAATCATGCCCCACTATTTACTGAGTCATCAAAAAGGTGAACATTTATTTAAAGCAACAACTTGCCCAACAATACACATCATATTAAAATAATATGGGCCTGCAGTTTTCTTTGCTATTTAACTGTTTAATATAATCAAACCAGTTTAAACCAATGACAAAAATTGCTGTGTTGATTTGCCAGCCTGTAATGAAAGTTTAATTGTTAGCTCTTTTATGTAATCCCATTCACACAAGCAAAACCAGAGAAGACACAAATATTATGTTTGTTATAAAATTTCATGAAGGACACACTATTCAGTCGTTCCAGTTGAGTTGGCAGGGACTGATATGTTGTTCTCTTTTAGATTCTTTTGATCCCTTCCAAATGTTTGATGATGACATGAGTTTGCAGGAACACCAATTCCCAATTTCCCATTCGCTGTTTGAAAATGTGTTGTTTCTGTGTCTCTGGAAGTAACTTCCAATTGTCCTTTTTAACAGAGGATTTTCAGAGAGAACAGAGGAACGCTGAGAGGGATTAACTATCTACCAGGGTGTCTTCATTCAGTTCCCCATGCAGAAAGGGCAGAGAGTGATACGCATGCTCTGTCTTCGCAGGCTGGTTCCGAACCCTGTATTCTCCATACAATGGGCTGTCGTGAGTGAGCAAGAGATTGTTACTTTGATGAGCTCTCCTGAATACACCACAACTGGTGCATGTTGTAAAATGGATTCAAATAGTGTTTCTGATCAGAATGTCACTGAATGCACACACAGACACACACACGCACACATACACAGCCACACACACACACACACTCCCACACACTTAAACATACGTACACATTCTCACACACACACTCACACATTCATACACACACACATACACACACACACACAGAGACACACACACATACACACACAAGCACACATACACACACGCACACACACTCACACTCAAACATACGCACACATTCTCACACACACACACACACACACACACGCACACACGTACACTAACACACACACTCATGCAGATACGCACACACACACAAAGCCATATACCATCCACTCACACACGGACACGTACACACGCGCACACTCTCTTTTTTTGGATTACTTTCTTCTTTAAAGAAAAAACAATGAATATAAATCTCACAATTTTGATTGTCATTCTCTTGTCCATTTCTGACACAGTGTCCTTTTGTTAAAAGCAACACCTTTTCCTACTCGGATCCATGAACCAACAAAGTAAAAGTGCTCTCACTCTCTCGGCGGAGCAGGTACCGGCTGTCTGGTGGTTTTTTTTAAAGTCGCGGGTATAGTCCAATTTTAACGGCTAAAATTTAAATTTTTTTAAGCTCCGAGCGGACCCGGAAGCTGGTATCGCGCAAGGTTTCCTGGGAAGGTTTTTTTTCTTACAAAAGCGCGCAGGAGAGGAACCCGAGGCACTACAGGGGTAGAGCCTTCCACCCGCCCTCCTCCTCTAACCTGATAATAAGACCCATTGTGGTAAGCAGCAAAGTGCTGCATTTTGCTTGTTTGTTTCTTTAGATCTAGTTTTTAAAGGTTACCTTTTAGAGGGATGGCAGCGAAGGCAGTGCAATGTTCCTCTTGCAACATGTATGAGGTGAGGGAAGCCATTAGCGTCCCTGCTGATTACACTTGCAAGAAGTGCATCCATCTCCAGCTCCTCCAAGACCGTGTTAGGGAACTGGAGCTGGATAAACTCCGGATCATTCGGGAGGCAGAGGTGGTCATAGATCAGAGCTTCAGGGAAGTAGTTACTCCGAAAGTTATAGAGGGATGGGTGACAGTGAGGGGGAGTGGGAGGAAGCAGCCAGTGCAGGGACCTCCTGCAGTCATTCCCCTCAAGAACAAGTATACCGTTTTGGATACTTGTGGTGGGTGGGACTTACCAGGAGTAAGCAACGAGGTTCAGGCCTCTGGCACGGAGCCTGGCCCTGTTGCTCAGAAGGGAAGGGTGGAGAAAGGTAAGCGATTGTTATTGGGGACTCAATAGTTCGGGGCACAGATAGGCGGTTTTGCGGGGGCAACAGAGACTCATGATTGGTATGTTGCCTCCCAGGTGCAAGGGTACGTGATGTCTCTGATCGTGTTTTCCAGGTCCTTAAGGGGGAGTGGGAGCAGCCCCAGGTTGTGGTCCACGTTGGCACCAACGATATAGGTAGGAAGAGGGGTGAGGATGTTAGGCAGGCTTTCAGGGAGCTAGGTTGGAAGCTCAGAGATAGAACAAACAGAGTTGTTGTCTCTGGTTTGTTATCCGTGCCACGTGATAGAGAGTCGAGGAATAAGGAGAGAGAGCAGTTAAATGCGTGGCTACAGGGATGGTGCAGGAGGGAGGGATTCCGGTTTCTGGACAACTGGGGTTCTTTCTGGGGAAGGTGGGACCACTATAAACAGGATGGTCTGCACCTGAACCTGAGGGACACCAGTATCCTTGGGGGGAGGTTTGCTAGTGCTCTTTCGGGGGATTTAAACTAACTCTGCAGTGGCATGGGAACCTGGACTGTAGCTTTAGGGCACAGGACCTTGAGTGTAGGGAGGTTAGGAACATGGCATCGATCTCGAAGGAGGGTGCCTGTAAACAGGATGGTGGCTTGAAGTGTGTATACTTCAATGCCAGAAGTATAAGAAATAAGGTAGGTGAACTTGCAGCGTGGGTTGGTACCTGGGACTTCGATGTTGTGGCCATTACAGAGACATGGGTAGAACAGGGACAGGAATGGCTGTTGCAGGTTCCAGGGTTTAAATGTTTTCGTAGGGTCAGAGGTGGGGGTAAAAGAGGGGGAGGTGTGGCATTGCTTGTCAAGGATAGTATTACAGCGGTGGAAAGGGTGATGGAGGAAGACTTGTCATCTGAGGTAGTTTGGGCGAAGGTTAGAAATAGGAAAGGTGAGGTCACCCTATTAGGAGTTTTCTACAGGCCTCCTAATAGTCCGAGAGAAGTAGAGGCAAGTATTGCGAGGATGATTCAGGAGAAGAGTGAAAGTAGCAGGGTGGTTGCTATGGGGGACTTTAACTTCCCAGATATTGACTGGGAAAGCTATAGCTCAAGTTCGTTAGATGGGTCGGTGTTTGTCCAATGTGGGCAGGAGGGTTTCCTGACACAATATGTAGACAGGCCAACAAGAGGTGAGGCCATACTGGATTTGGTTCTAGGTAATGAACCAGGCCAGGTGTTAGACTTGGATGTAGGTGAGCACTTCGGGGACAGTGACCACAACTCGGTGACTTTTACTCTCGTGATGGAGAGGGATAAGTGTGCACTGCAGGGCAAGAGTTATAGCTGGGGGCAGGGAAATTATGATGCGGTGAGGCATGACTTAGGATGCGTGGATTGGAAAAATAGGCTTCAAGGGAAGAACACAAATGATATGTGGAGATTGTTCAAGGAACATCTAATGGTTGTCCTTGATAAGTATGTACCAGTCAGGCAGGGAGTAAAGGGTCTTGTGAGGGAGCCACAGTTTAATAAGGGATTAGAATCCCTTCTGAAAGGGAAGAGGGCGGTCTATGTAAAGATGAGGCGTGAAGGTTCAGTTGGGGTGATTGAGAGTTATAAGGTAGCCAGGAAGGATCTAAAGAGAGAGCTAAGAGCAGCGAGAAGGGGACATGAAAAGTCCTTAGTTGGTAGGATTAGGGAAAACCCGAAGGCTTTCTATCGGGATGTCAGGAATAAAAGAATGACGAGGGTATGTATCGGTCCAGTCAAGGATAGTAGTGGGAAGTTGTGCGTGGTGGCGGAGGAGATTGGAGAGACACTAAATCAATACTTTTCGTCAGTATTCACTCAGGAACAGGACACTGTTGCTGACGTGAATATTGAGTCACAAGTGATTAGAATGGATTGCCTTGAGGTACGTAGGGAAGAGGTCTGGGGAACACTGGAAAGGATGAAAATAGATAAGTCCCCTGGGCCTAATGGCATTTATCCTAGGATCCTCTGGGAAGCTAGGGAGGAGATAGCGGAGCCATTGGCCTTAATTTTTATGTCGTCGTTGTCTACGGGAATAGTGCCAGAAGACTGGAGGATAGCGAATGTGGTCCCCTTGTTCAAGAAGGGGAGTAAGGATAGCCCTAGTAACTATAGGCCAGTGAGACTCACTTCTGTTGTGGGCAAAGTCTTAGAGAGAATTGTAAGGGATAGGATTTATGAACATCTGGATAGGAATAATGTGATCAAGGATAGTCAGCATGGTTTTGTGAAGGGCAGGTCGTGCCTCACAAAACTTATTGAGTTCTTTGAGAAGGTGACCAAGGAAGTGGACGAGGGTAAAGCAGTAGATGTGGTGCATATGGATTTTAGTAAGGCGTTCGATAAGGTACCCCATCGTAGGCTATTGCAAAAACTACAAAGGTATGGCATTGAGGGTGCATTTGAGGTTTGGATTCGGAATTGGCTGGCTGGAAGCAGACAGAGGGTAGTAGTTGATGGTATAGGTTCATCTTGGAGCGCAGTTACTAGCGGTGTTCCGCAACGATCTGTTTTGGGACCATTGCTGTTTGTCATTTTTATAACTGACCTGGTAGAAGGGCTTTAAGGCTGGGTGAGCAAGTTTGCGGATGACACGAAAGTCGGTGGAGTTGTGGACAGTGAAGAAGGATGTGGCAGGTTACCGCGGGATATAGATAAGCTGCAGAGCTGGGCAGAAAGGTGGCAAATGGAGTTCAATGTAGCTAAGTGTGAAGTCATTCACTTTGATAGGAGTAACAAGAAGATGGATTACTGGGCTAATGGTAGACTACTTGGTAGTGTGGATGAGCAGAGGGATCTTGGTGTCCATGTACACAGATCTCTGAAAGTTGCCACCCCGGTAAATAGTGCTGTGAAGAAGGCATATGGTGTACTGGGCTTTATTGGTAGAGGAATGAAGTTCCGGACTCCTGTGATCAAGTTGCAGTTGTATAAGACTCTGGTGCGGCCTCATCTGGAGTATTGTGTGCAGTTTTGGTCGCCATACTATAGGAAGGATGTGGAGGCATTGGAACGGGTGCAGAGGAGGTTTACCAGGATGTTGCCTGGCATGGTAGGAAGATCGTATGAGGAAAGGCTGAGGCACTTGGGACTTTTCTCATTGAAGAAAAGAAGGTTTAGGGGAGATTTGATAGAGGTGTACAAGATGATTAGGGGTTTAGATAGGGTTGACAGTGAGAACCTTTTTCCGCTAATGGAGTCAGTTGTTACTAGGGGACACAGCTTTAAATTAAGGGGTGGTAGGTATAGGACAGATGTTAGGGGTAGATTTTTTACTCAGCTCGTTGTGAGTTCATGGAATGCCCTGCCAGTAGCAGTGGTGGACTCTACCTCTTTATGGTCATTTAAGCGGGCATTGGATAGGCATATGGAGATTATTGGGCTAGTGTAGGTTAGGTAGGCTTCGGTCGGCCCAACATCGAGGGCCGAAGGGCCTGTACTGCACTGTATTTTTCTATGTTCTATGTTTTGAATCCACCACTGTGAACAGAAATGTGGAGGAGACGGTGTTGGACTGGGATGGACAAAGTCAGAAGTCACACAACACCAGGTTATAGTCCAACAGGGTTATGGAGCGAAGCCCCTTCGTCAGATGTAGGGAGAGTGAAACTCACGGACACAGAATTTATTGACAGAAAGATCAAGGGGATGCAGAGAGATCAAAAGATCCCACAAGTCCCTGCAGGTGACCAAGGGTGTTAGACGGTGGGAGCTGCCCGGGTTTCCTCCAGATGCTCCAGTTTCCTCCCACAATCCAAAAGACATACAGGTCAGGTGAATTGGCCATGCTCAATTGCCCATAGTGTTAGGGGCATTAGTCAGGGGTACATAAGCGGCAGGGGAATGTTTCTGGGTGGATTAATCTTTGGCGGATGTGTTGGGCTGAAGGGCCTGTTTCCACACTGTAGGGAACCGAATCAATTCTCTCAAAAGGAAGATTTTACAGAGATAGAACAGTATGGTGGAGTTATGTTCAATGTGACATGAACCCAAGGTCAGAGTTGAGGTTGGCTTCATGGTTACAGGACTTAGCTATCAGTTTCTGCTTGGTAATTCTGTGTTGTCAATTATCTCAAAGGCTGCCATGGAGAACACATTCCTGGAGATCAGAGGCTGAATATTCTTAACCCCTGAAGGAGGGAGCAAACATTCCTGTCTGGGACATTGTTACACAGTGTCCTTTCATCAGTTGCCATAGCGTCTGCCTGGTCTCGCCAATGCAATCAAAGGAAACATTTCTTGAATTTTGGCAGATACAAAAAGCTCTCGTTCACTCATCTCCTTCAGAGAAGAGAATACGACCATCCGAGCTTAGTGTGATTTTCTATGTGGATCCAGACCCACAGGAATGTGCCTCACTCTGAACTACTCCCGGGAAAGTTAGGGATGGGTCATAATTTTAGCTGGTCAAACCAATCCCAATGATAACCCTTGACTGAATGAACACAGTTGTGAATGAATGCAGAACCAACAGATGGAGAGAATGAGAAAGGAATGGAAGTAAAAAGAGAGATGTTGACAAATTATTAATGTTTGAGGGGAGACATAGCTTCCATGAAGTGTTTCATGTTGAACGTATCACATGAAGCATTAAATGTTTTGTTTCCTGGTGAATATTTTGAGTGTGCGTGGATGTAATTCATCTTAAATTTGTAAAGGGAATCAAGAGACAACTTTCATAACATATATTTTTCTTTTTGCTGTGTCTACACAAATTAGGATTTCCAACTTGTGAAAAGACCGAAGTCAAACAAAGACACAATGCCCACAAGATGTGTTTTTCTTCACTTTTATTCCTTTCCCCCTGAGCTCTCTCTCAGACATGGACAGAAACACCCCCAATCTTTTGTGAAGGAGAGAAAAGGAGGCGAGGGAAGTTTTCCACGTCCCACGGCTCAAGCAGATAATTTCTCCTCTTCATCTCTTTACGTGGAGAATAACAGGGGAATTCAGGGGTGACATGAAGATTGGAGAGAACTCAGAGATGGGCACAAACTGCGTGGGGTATTTCAGTCTCAATCACTTTTCTTATTTTGATGTAGGGATACATTCACAGATGAGAGTGAAGGGATATTTCAGAGCCCTCTTCAGCTCCTCTCTGAATTTACTCTGGGTCAGAGCATAAAGGGCAGTGTTTGTACAGGAGCTCAGGTAGAAGAGCATTGTCCCAGATATGTCAGCGATCATAACAGGATGGTCATAACTGGGGTAAAAATGGTTGTTGGTAATCTCCATCAGTAAGAAAACACTGACCTTGGGCATCCACAACAATATAAAACTGCCGGAGACAACAAACAGCAGGATGATGGATTTCCGCCTGTTGACCATCTCTGCATCTCCTCTCTGGTCCCTGTTACTGGGAGCTCGGAGACCCCTGCGTGCCCGGTTTGCCAAGACAATGTGCCTGACGGTCAGAGCATTGAACAGCAGGATCAGGAGGTAGGGGATCAATGGGTTCAGCAGCTGGTGGAGCCAGAAAAATGCCACCCATCCTGGCAAGATGAAGAACTCTGGTCTGATGCCACAGCCCCAGGGCACACCACCCCATGTGCCCAAAGATTGGTATTTGTAGTAAAATGGAATGTTTCTCAAAATGCTTACTAAACAAACAATGGTTATCACTGAGGCTGCTGTTCTGGCAGAACAATATCTGGCTTTCAGATTGTGGCAACAAATGGCCACAAAGCGATCAATAGTGAAGGCGATGGTCAACCAGACGGAGCAGTCAATAGCAGCATAGCCCATGATGACGTTAAACTTGCACACCGCTGTGTAAAACAGGAAGGAAGCTGGGAAGTACTTAAAACCAAGAGTTTTCAGTATCACATTGAATGCAATGACCAGGAGATCCGCTGTTGCCATGGAAATCAGGTAGTTAGATATACCTTTGGTGATGCCACATTTTCCACGACAGAGAATCACAATTGTCAATAAATTTGCTGGAAGACAGATTGAAACATTATTCCAGGTGTGTGATTGTGAACATTCCCCTTGTTTTGGACCAGGCCAGAACCCACTGAAAACATTTAGACAAAGTAGCCTCTCCCCTATCTTTTTCTCATTTTTAATTGAGATGTGAAGTGAATATTCCAGTTGTGATTCAGCTGGTCAAACCACTCAGCTTAAAATAAAACAGAATTTATTTAAATACTACCATTGAAACATGAACAAAAGAAAGCAGAATTTAGAATAAATTAACTACTGGAAAACTTAACAACCTGACACACAATAATTAACTGTTCCAATCTAGTAACATCCCACAAACACAGCCCTTGGCACAAAGGGAAATTTAAACACAGATTCTTTCAGGCAGGAGGGAACAGCATCCAGAAAGAGATTTCAGAGAAAGGCAGAGGTATTCTTTACAAAGCTTTTAACCTTTCATGTGACTGCTACAGTTACAAAATGAGAAAAAATCTGTAATGGGAGAACCAGCCTCTCGTCTTCCATTGTTTAACTAAACTCTTCGACACCTCTGCCTTTCCAGCCTCTCTTCAAAACATCCAAGCACAGAAGTGGAATGTTGGGTTAGTAAGTTTGCCAATGACACAAAGGTTGATGGTGTTATAGATAGTGTCAGGGGCTGTTGCAAAGTACAACTAGACATTGACAGGATGCAGAACTGGGCTGAGAAATGGCAGATGGAGTTCAACCTGGATAAATGCAAAGTGCTTCATTTTCGAAGGTTGAATTTGAATGCTGAACACAGGGTTAAAGGCAGGATTCTCGGGAGAGTGGAAGAGCAACAGGCTCTTGTGGTCCACATACATAGATCCCTGAAAGTTGCAACCCAAGTTGATAGGGTTGTTCAGGAGGCTTATGGTGTTTTGGCTTTCACTAACAGGGGGATTGAGTTTAAGAGCTGGGAGGTTATGCTGCAGCTCTATAAAGGCCTTGCTAGACCTTGTTAGGCTTGGAATATTGTATCCACTTCTGGTTGCCTCATTATAGGAAGGATGTAGAGGCTTTAGAAAGGTTGCAGAGGGGGTTTACCAGAATGCTGCCTGGATTGTAGGGCTTGTCTTATGAAGTGAGGTTGAGTTAGCTCAGCCTTTTCACACTGGAGAGAAGGAAGAGGTGACTTGGTCGAGGTGTACAAGGTAATGAGAGGTATGGATAGAATAGATAGCCAGAGACTTTTCCCCAGGGCAGGAGTAGCTGGCACAATGGCTCATATATTTAGGTGATTGGAGGAAGGTAATATGGTGATGTCAGAGGTAGGTACGTTATGCAGAGAGTGGTGGCTGTGTGGAATGCACTGCAAGATTTGCTGGAAGAGTCAGAGACATTTGGGACATTTAACCAACAGCTGGACAAGCCCATGGATGGCAGTGAATTGAGGGGTGTGTAGGTTGGGTTGACCTTAGATTAAGATAAATGCTCTGAACAACATCGCGGGGTGAAGGGACTGTACTGTGCTGGACCGTTCTATGTTGCATGTCCTCAAACCTTTTTAAAATGACAGCATTGTCACAACTGACATTGTCAGCACTGACATCAAGAACAGGAACGTCTTTACAACAACAACAACTGAGAGGTTTTCGAATTTACAATGACCAGGCGCCTGAAAAGACTTTACCACCTGCAGTGCGTGTGTGAAAACTGATAAATTTTGGAATTAAGGAAAGGCAGAAGCAAGGTTGACCAAGTTCCCACAAACAGAATGATAGACCGTACTCGTTGTTTCTGTGCGTGATGCTGATTGAAGTAATCAAGGAGCACTGATACCTTCGAATGTTTCATTTCCAAGAAAGCAATCGAAAGTAGCTTGAAGCTGCATGTGGAATCATCATCTCAGACTGAGGAGGACATCACCAGCACCGCTCCGCAGGATAGGGTTTAGAATGATGCTAAAACTCTGGAGTTTGCTCTGAACACAGAATCTTGAAATTCAAACTATGTAACCCATCGAGCTAAAGCACCTTGACTGGGTTGTTAACGCTAAACTGACTGGGAGTTATAAACCCTCAATGCACAATTCGGTGAGCTAGTTGCAAAATAGAACAGTAGAACACAGTCCAGGCTCTTCCCCCGTCAATGTTGTGCCAATCTTTGATCCTACTCGAAGATCAAACTCTGAGATCATTTTACTATCATCCACGTGTCTGTCCAAGTGCTGCTTAAATGTCCTTAAAGTGTCTGACTCTACTGTTACCGTTGGAAGTGCATTCCACTCACACACCGCTCTCTGTTTGATGATCCTGCCTCTGACATCTCTCCTCAACCTTCTTCCAATCACCTGAAAACTATGCCCCCTCATGATAGCCGTTTCTGCCCTGGGAACATATCTCTGGTTACCCACTCTATCCATGTCCCTCATCATCTTGTACACCTCTATCAAGTCATCTCTCATCCTTCTTTGTGACAATGAGAAAAGCTGCAGCATGAACTCGATGCTCTTAAAGTCAATCCTCCTGTAATGAAAGTCAACACATCATATGCCTTCTTAACAACCCGATCAACTTGGGTGGCAAGTTTGAGGGATCTATGGACATGGACACCAAGATCACTCCATTCCTCCACACTGCCAGGAATCCCGTCTTTAATCCTGTATTCTGCATTCAAATTTGATCTTCCAAAGAGAACTTTTCCCACTTTTCCAGATTGAACTCTATCTGCCACTTATCAGCCCAGCTCTGCATCCTGCCAATGTCCCATTGCAACCTACAACAGCCCTCCACACTCTCCACAATGCCACCAACCTTCTCATCAATGGCAAACTTACTAACCTACCCTTCCACTTCCTCATCCAAGTAATTTATAAAAATCATAAAGAGCAGGACGCTGTAGGGAATCTAATCTCATCAAACCGATCCCTGTGCAACACCACTGGTCACCGAGCTCCAGGCTGAATACATTCCATCTACTGCCATACTCTGTCTGCAATGGGCCAGCCAATTCTGTATCCAGGCAGACAGATTTCCCTGCATCCCCTGCCTTCTTACTCTCTGAATGAGGAGAAAGTGAGGACTGCAGATGGTGAAGGTCAGAGTCGGAGAGTATGATGCTAGAAAAGCACAGCTGGTTGGGCAGTTATGATCACTCCTGATGAACGGTTTATGCCCGTAACTTGGATTCTCCTGCTCCTCAGATGCTGCCTGACTGGTGATTTTCCAGCACCACCCTCTACGACCACTTTCTGAATGAGCCCATTGTGGGGAACCTCATCAAATGCCTTGTTAAAATCCATGTGTGCCACATCCACTGCTCTACCTTCATCAATGTGTTTCATCACTTCCTCAAAGAATTTAATAACATTTATGAGGCATGTTCTGCCCCTGTCAAAATTCCAATGTTTCAAGTGGTTCCACAGAGCAGTCTCATTTGTAAAGGAAGATAAATGTGCACAGAATGAATAACCACAGATACTAGTCAATATAATCATGACTGAGAATGGAAAGAAGGTGCAATCACTTCTGAGAAATCCCTGTGATGTGTTGGAATGATAGCAATCCCCTCCTTTTAGGACCTTCTCAGGGACAGAATTCAAATCAAAACATTGTCACTGCCCCATGATACAACCTATTCCCAATCCTTGCCTTTTTTACAGCTGTGCACACTCTCTGTCCTCTGGTTAATCTAAGTTCTCCCACTTCCCTTCTGATTTATATCAGCAAGGAGTGATGATGGATATTGGAACATTGGACCTGAAAATGATTAGCCCTTTTTCTCAGTGTACAACATAAATAACGACATGGGCTGTCCGTGGTGAACAGCCCATTATATATATTTTCCCACAGCACTCTTTGTATGAAACATAAATCATTCAGAACAAAATGGAGATTGCAAAGTAAATGAAAGTAGGTCTCTCACTTCAATCCCCTTTCTGATTGAGTGGTGTGCTTAAAATTATTAACAAAATGGAATTGGGTTCTTGCTCTACAAAATGGAAGTGTAGATTCTGAATTAATGGTGATTAATGGGATTGTGCAAAGATCCAATATTGTTACTCTGCTAACCATGAGTTCCCTTAGTGGAAGAGAGAGCATCGAGCAGCGAAAAGACATCAGGCATTAACCAATAAAACTGCATGTTAATTGTAAAAAAATTCCTTACCCAGAGAAGATATAGAACATACAATTCATTGTATAACAGGACAATGGGTTGTTTTTATTCACTAAGGGATGAGGGTTTGTTGGTTTGTCCAGTGATAATTGCCAATGAATAGCCCATGAGAAGGTGGGGGTGAGCTGTAATTCTTGATTTGCTGTACTCCAAGTGTTGTATGTAGACCCATAATGCTGTTAGTGAGGGAATCCCAGGATACTGAGCAAGGGGCACTGAAGGTACAGTGATAGGTTTCCAAGTCAGGATGTGGAGTGGCTTGTCTGGGAACTTTCAAGGGGTGGTGGTCCCATGTATCTGTTGCCCTCGTCCTTCTAGATGGATGTGTCCATGTCTTTGGAAAGTGCTGTCGAAGGAGCCTTGGGGAATACCTGTGTGGTGCATCTTGTGGATGGTACACACTGGTGTTACCATAGTCCTGCACATTCTTCCACTCCGGAATGGAAACAAAATTCCGTGTGGGTTACCCAGATAGAACCCCTCTCTCCCATTCCCTTCAGCAGTACATTCCAGTCTCTAAACACTCACTACCATGAAACACTGTTCCTTCAAAGCTCATTTGTTCCTCTTGCCCATTGTATTCTATCTAACAATCCCTTCCTGTCTGCAGGTTGGCCAGTTAGCTTTATATCATTGATACCATCACATGTAGGGCTTAGCACAAAGGTGAATTCAATCTTTCAGAATTGGATTCCATTGTTCATTCCTACAATGTTATAAATTACACAAGTGTTCACCATTCCATGGGATTGCATAGGTTGGTGGAATAATAAAGATTGAGTGAGATTGTTGGATATTATCCCTCTGTCTATCACAACTCCCTCAACTTTACTGTTTGACCTGTGAGTTTAATGTTTTCACATTCTTACCCCATACTCTTCATAAAATTGCCAGCAGTCATCTCCCTCCGGCACCCGCTCAGTCAATGAATCCAACTAGCAACAACTCACAGCTGGAAGTGGAAATCTCACTCCACCTCTGGTCCGTGTAAGAACTGTGTAAAATTGATTCCCTCTGCTTCCAACTTTCCTGTCACTGGAAACATTTGACTTATTTGCTCTCGCAGCACCATTTATCAGATGAAGCAGCCGTGTAAGATCTTCCCAGCTCCTTTCTGATCCATGGAAGATGTGCAATTCTCTGAAGGCTCTGCATGGATCTGAGGTTATCAAATTACCATTTTTAATCTCCTTCCATTTAGCACCTTCCCAGGGACAGAATTCAAATCAAAACATTGTCACTGCCCCAAGATACAACTTATTTCCAAACCTTGCCTTTTTTACACACACTCTCTGTCTTCTGGTTAATCAAAGTCCTGCTACAGGAATCATCATAATTTTAATCATTTCTAACATTGAAAACTGCAGAGAACTACAATGCCAAAGCGCTTGGGGAGACTTGTACATCAAACACAGAAAGCTGGCAGACAGGAGCAGCAGATCATCAGGAAGGTCAATGGAATTTGTCCCTGACTTCCAGGGGGTTGGAGTATAAGAGTAGGGAATTCTTACTGCAACTGAACAAGGTTCTGTGGAGACCACATCTGGAGAAATGTGAGAAGATTTGGTCCCATCATTTATCATTTCATTACAGGCAGTTCAGAGAAGGTACTGTAGCAAGATCCCTGGATGATTTGTCTTGTGGGCAAAGATTACACAGGTTAAGATGGTCGTCACTGAAGTTAAGAAGAGTGGGAGGTGACATCATTGAAAGAATGAGGATTCTTAAGGGGCTGGACAGGGTCAATGCTGAGAGGATGTTTCCCCTCATGGGAGACTCTAGGACAAAAGGGCACAGTCTCAGAATATAGGAGCTGAAATTTAACACTGAACTGAGGGGGGATGTCTTCCCTCAGTGGGTTGTGAGTCTTTCAAAATCTTTGCCATTGTTAGCTGTGAGATATAAAAAATCTTTTGTATATTTTAGGCTGCATTACTAGATTATTGATCAGTTGGAGGATCAAGGGTAATGGGGGAAGAGCAGGATTTGGGGAATCTAAGATCATCTGAGATCCGATTTATTGGTGAAGCAGGCTCCAGGGGTAATTTCTTCAGGTTTTGGGGTTTATTCTGCTCACGCTCTCTATCCCGCCATCCCTGCATCCCCCATCACCGTCAGTTCCAAGGACACTGGGCAACCTCTTTCCTCTCTCCATACAACTGAAGATTCTCATTCCTGGTAACATTCCGGAAAAATGGCACTGCAGCTTCCCCAAGGTCACTCCTTCAATCAGTCCAACCACATCCCACTTCCGAAGTCATCCATCAAATATCTCACCATAAAACACAGACCGAACTATAAACACCACAGTCAGAAACGGGGAAGATCTCCTCACCTGGAACACAGACAATTGCAAAGAAATGGAGGAAAGCGAATGCGATCTGTAGAATTATTAGTCCTTGCATTGTTAATGTTGGGTGATCTCATTCATTAACTCTCGCGCTGGGCTTGGAGTCTGGACTGAGCTCCTGGGATAAGAATCAACACTCATTTATACATGATCGTAAACAACATGTGTGATGTCTCATGTTAATTCAAATCTATTCAGCACTCTCTTCAACCCCATCCCCATTACATAGCACAGTCCCACTACACTGGTTTATTCCATGTGGAGATGCAAAAGGATTGCAAACAGCACTCCCTAAGGAATGTTCCTTCAAAATAAAACTTGTGGTTGTTTTCCAAACCCTTTTCTGACAGCACTCTTTATTATTATTTCTTGTTCATCTCCTACTTTCTTTCAGTTTTGTTTCACATCAGTCACTCAATATATTATTGTCCATGGAGGGCTCACATCCTGGAATTAAGGGACAGCAACAGACTGCTGTCCTTTATCTTCTCGAGAGGATGTTTTCAACGGTGCATTGTGTATTAAGGAGATCAGAAATAGTACTTGCAATTGAAATGTTCTTAAAATAATGGGAAACATTTTATTTCTCAGATTTTAAAATGGACTTGAAACACATTTCTAATCAATGTCAAAATGTAGCAATCTTCCACTGAATAAAACAATAAAGCAATCACATGGATTTCAACTGATCCCATTCCTGCTCCATCAATTGGAGTCCAACTCAACCCATCCCCATCCAACTGAGTCCATTGGAACTCAGCTGTGCTCAGCTCATGGAGCTTTTACACACCCGAACTCACTCTGTTCGAGATCAACACAACACCCAGGTGCAATGGTTCCAATTCCAAAGGAACCCAATATCATGGCACATTCAGCAACAGTTGTGTATTTGTTCATATCACTGAGTTGTTACGTTTGTTCCAGTCAAGTTAATACACACACTGGACAGGTCTGCTAGCGATTCTGTGTTTTACTCTTTGAAGCATGGATTCAGTGTTCTGCATAATGGCAAATGATGGATCGGCTAATCAAATTATCATTAAGAAAGAAAGTACTTTGTTGCAGTTATTGTCTGGCACTTATCAGGATCATGTGCAAGAATGCAAATTCAAGTGGAAAACCACCATTGATACTGTATGGTTCAGTTTAAAGTCACAGACTGGGAATGTGAGTACTTACCAGTGAACATGGAACAGTTGCTATGGAAGTGATGATAGACACGAACGGCATATTTAAAGTTGGTCATAAATTAAACAAAGAGTTTTCCACCTGATGGAGATACTGAAATTTTGGTTTGTCATGGGATCTAATGGTGGAACTGCAATGTGCCACAGAAAGGTCAGCTGTGTAAGTTTCCACATAGTGAGAAATTTAACGTTGTACCAGGAAAGCAGATCCAAACATCCCTGTGTGACAATCAGGGTGAGGAAGTTGAGAAACATTCAAGATCCTCAGAGCAGTGCCATCCTTCCTCAATGGTGTTTGAAATGGAAAGGGAACCCAGTTAGGGCTTCAGTTTGATAAACTCTTGATTACACTTGATCTGTGTAATTTCATCGTTGTGTAAGGTACCGCTCCTCAGGAAGACGGTACTGGGCTTTGGAGAATGTAGAGTGTGGATTCAACTGAATGACAGGAGGAGATAAAGCATGGGATTATGTGTGTGGAAAGGGGGAAACAGTCTTAAATGTCAGCCAAGTGCATTGAAAGACTGACATCGTAAAGTACCTCAATCATTCAGGTAGAGTGAGGATCTGGAAACCTTCCCCCCAGTCACTAACCATGTTGGGAATGAATTACATCCTGCATTATTAGCACGGGCACAATTCTCTGGTACAGACAGACAAAGGGTGAGTGAGGAAAATGGAGCTGCACCATCTGACTGAATGATATGCAGCACCAGTGGGCTTCAGAATTCACCCTTTCTGGGTCTCTGAAAGTGGGGTTCAACTGTCCCTTTCAACAGGGGGTTTTCAGGGAGAGCAGAGGACAGGTGAGGGATAGCTGTTAGATCTTCTCTGCTCTCTCTCCAGTGGCAAACACATCCCTCTGGAAACATGCAGTTTGCTGTCTGTGGTCTAACCAAGTTTATCCCACTCTGCACTGGAACTCAAGCCCCACTATTTACTGAGTCATCCAAAAGTTGAACATTTGATTAAAGCGCCAAATTGCCCAAATATACACATCGTAATAACAGAATATGGGCCTGCAGCTTTCATTGCTATTTAACTGTTTAACATAATCAAACCAGTTTAAACCAATCACAAAAAAAAAGCTGTGTTGAAATGCCAATCTGTAACTACAATTTAATTATTCTCTCTTTTAAGAAATCCCATCCACATAAACAAAGTCTGAGAAGACACAGATATCCCATTTTGCGATAAAGTGATATGGATGTTTTCGCTTCACTGACTTTTCCATACCCTGGTATTCTCCATGCACTTGGCTGCAGTGACCTGTCCAGGGAACAAACAAGAGATTGTCACTGTGCTGAGATCTCCTGAACACACAACAGCTGGTGCTATTTGGAAAACTAACCAAAATAGCATTTCTGATCAGAATTGCAACGAATGTGCATGTACACGCGCGAGCGCACGCTAACGCACACACTTATTCTCTCTCTCACACACACGCACTTACACACGCACACACTCAAACTCACCCACACATGTACACACACTCATATATATTCACAAATGTGCTCGGACACAGACACGCATACACTTACACACAGACACACTCACAAACACATGCACACAGATGCACACTCAAACACACATGCACGCGCAAACACACACCCATATCGATTCCACACACACACAGATACACACGCACTTTTTTTTGGATGCATTTCTTCTTCAATGAGACAATAATGAATATAAATTCGATCATTTTGATGGTAACTGCCTTTTCCCTCAGGTGGGGAGATTTGAATACGGGACACAGAAATGGTGATTAGAGAAAGATTTAATAAAGACATCAGAATTGAACTTTTTACACAGATGGTGTGGATTGACCTTTCTGAGCAAGTGGGGAATGCAGGGACATTGACAAAGTTTAAATAACATTTGGATGGATACATGAATTTGAAAGGTTTGGAGGGACATGCACCATGAGCAGGCAGGTGGGACTCGTTTAGTTTAGGTTTGTTGTTGGTGTGAATTTGTTGGAATGAAGGGTCTGTTTCCGTGCTCTCTGACCCTATGACTATGACAGGAGCTTATTCTAAGACTAAAACCACCGTCCTACACAGTGTCCTTTTGGTCAAAGCAATACCTTTACCCACTTGGGTCCATGGTCCATTCTGAACACAGGTGTGGAGGGGCCAGTTTTGGACTCGGGTGGACAAACTCAGAAACACCAGGTTATAGTCCAACAGGTTTATTTGAAATCACAATCTTTCGGAGCACAGCCCCTTTGTCAAATGAAGTGAGAGTGAAGTTCACAGAACACAGAATTGATAGGCAGGGAGGCCTGGGCTGGGGTGGGGGTTGGTGGGGGGAGGTGGGGGAGAGGTTGCAGAGAGATCAAAAGATCATACACATGGTGTGAGTGAAGTGTGGAATAATAAGTTTCTGCAGGTGACAAACAGTGTTAGACGGTGTGAGGGAAGTGTCAACAGCTGAATAGCGAGTGAAGAGATGATGTATAATCTGATTAAATGAGGCAGAGAGATAATGGGAACGAATTAATCAGAATGTGGTGCTGGAGACAAACCAAATGACTGGAGTAACATGGAACACAAACAGAAGATGCTGGAAAAGCTCAGCAGGTCCGGCAGCAACTGTGAGGAAAAGCAGAGGAAGGGTCACAGGACCCGGGATTGGCGATTGTTGCACAGTGTCCATTCATCTTCTGTTGTAGTGTCTACACTGTCTTGCTAATGCACCATGCCCAGGGCATCTTTGCCAGTAGACCAACACAGTCAATAGAGTGCCCTTCATCGTCTAGTTCTTCCTCAGAGTGGATGACGACAGGTGGCCTTCGAGATACACAACACAGAATCATTGAGCAGGAACTGATAGCCAAGTTCTGTACCCATGAGGATGGCTTCATCTGTGATCCTGGGTTCATGTCATTCTACAACTAACCCCACCACACAGTTCTGTATCTATAAACACTAACTTCATGTTCAGTATTGACGCTTTCACCTGGATAACCTGCTAGAATCTCTCTACTGTTTTAGTTTGTGTAGTTTTGTATTACTTATTACATTGTTTTGACACCCAGTGTATGGCTCTTGGACTTATCATGTTATTCCAGTCATGTCAATTCACTCCAGCACCACATTATTTTTATTTTTTGTAATTATGTCTCTGTCTCAATTAATCAGATCATAGACCATCCTTTTACATGTTATTCAGGGATTGACACTTCACTCACACCATCCGTCATGTTTGATCACCTGCACGGTTTTTCTTGCTCAGCCTCTCATTTTGAGTGTGCATGATTATAGATCGTGTGAGATTGGTGAAGGGAATCACATAAAACAAAGACACAACATTCACAACCTACATTTTTTTTCTGAAGTTGCACAAATGTGCATCATGTCAGGATTGTGAAAGGAATAAGGTAACACCAAGGCACAAAGTACATACTGTACATTTTTCTTTATTTTTCTTTATTTCCTCCTGAATACTCTCTCAGATGTGAACAGAATCACCTCCAATGTGGTTAAAGGAGAGAAAAGGAGGTGAGGGAAATTTTCTGTCAGATGGGAAACTGACCATTCTCATAACCTTGGACAGGATCCAGCCCACGAGGTAATCCAGACCACTGCCTGCTGGGATGAGAATCAAAATACCATCCAAAATGCATTGCACACCACAGGGCTTTGGGGAATGGGGCTATTGGAATGGTGTCTGTGCTGGAAGGGATATCAGGCAGGGTGTTCATTGAGAAGCAGAGTGGGTCAGAGATTCATCAGTCATTTGAAACCTCACAGGAAGAATGACATGCCCATGAATTGACACCTCTTGAAAAACTGATCTTATTTTCTTTAAGGCTGTTGGACAACTGTATTTCTCAAGGAAAGGTTTGATTAGGAGTAATCAACATGGCTTTGTATGTCGAGATCATGCCTTACAAATTTGTTAGAGTGTATTGATGAAGTGAACAGGAAGGTTGAAAAGGGCCGGCCGATTTGTATTTCAGTTCGGCCATTGATAAGGGTGCTCTGGAAGGTTAGATCGCACGTAATGCAGGATGAGCTGGCATATTGGACACAAAATTGGCTCGATGGTAGGATGCAGAGCATAATAGTGGAAGGATGCTTGTCAGACTGGAAGCCTGTGACTAATGGAGTGCCTCAGGGTTTGGTGCTGGGACCATTACTGTTTGTTATCTATATCAACCATTTGGATGAGAATGTACAAGGTTTGACATGCTTAGTCAGTTTGCAGATGACACTAAACTAGGCAGTACCTTGGACAGTGAGGAAGGTTATCAGAAATTGTGGCAGGATATTGCTCACCTGGGGAAATAGGCTGAGAAATGGCAAATGGAGTTTATTGCAGTTAAGTGTTTGGTCTCACATTTTGGGAAAGTCAAATAAAGGGAGGAGTTTCATGGTGAATGGTAGGGCCTTAAGGAGTGCAATGGAACTTGGAGTTCAGGTTCACAGACCTGTGAAAGTGGAATCACAGGTAAACAGGGCAGTGAAGAAGGCTTTTGTCACATTGTCCTTATCAGTCAGGGCACTGAGTAGTGAAGGTGGGAAGTTATGGTGCAGTTATACAGGAGCGGCTGCACGGAGATCATTGTGCTCTGTTTTGGTCACTTTGTGATTGGAAGAATGTTATCACACTGGAAAGAATGTAAAAGAAATTTACAAGGATGGTGCCAGGACTCAAGGAACTGAGTTATAGGGAGAGTCTGGAGAAACTAGGACAATTTTCTTTTGAGAATAGGAGACTGAGAGGGGACATTATTGAAGCATCTAGTACCATCAGAGGCATGGATCGGGTAAGTGCACTCAGACATTTTCCCGGGATTGGGAAATTGAGGACGAGAAGGCATCAGCGTAAGGTTAGAGGGGAAAGAATGAAAGGGAACCAGAGAGTTTTTTACGCAGAGGGTGATATGGATATGGGATGGGCTGCCAGTGGAAGTGGTTGAGGGGGGTACATTAACGACATTTCAAAGGCATTTGGACAAATACATGAAGAGGAAATGATTGGAAGGATATGGGCTAAGTACAGGGAAATGGAGGCTAGCATGGATGGATATTTTGGTTGGCATGGAGCAGTTTGTACCAAAGGGCCTGTCTCCATGCTACAGGACACTATGCATCGATGAGAAATGGTGAGAGCACAGAGAGGGGCACAAACTTCAGTCTTAATCACTTTTCTTATTTTGATGTAGGGATACATTCACGGATGAGAGTGAAGGGATATTTCAGAGCCCTCTTCAGCTCCTCTCTGAATTTCCTCTGGGTCAGAGCATAAAGGGCAGTGTTTGTACAGGAGCTCAGGTAGAAGAGCATTGTCCCAGATATGTCAGCGATCATAACAGGATGGTCATAACTGGGGTAAAAATGGTTGTTGGTAATCTCCATCAGTAAGAAAACACTGACCTTGGGCATCCACAACAATATAAAACTGCCCGAGACAACAAACAGCAGGATGATGGATTTCCGCCTGTTGACCATCTCTGCATCTCCTCTCTGGTCCCTGTTACTGGGAGCTCGGAGACCCCTGCGTGCCCGATTTGCCAAGACAATGTGCCTGACGGTCAGAGCATTGAACAGCAGGATCAGGAGGTAGGGGATCAATGGGTTCAGCAGCTGGTGGAGCCAGAAAAATGCCACCCATCCTGGTAAAATGAAGAACTCTGGTCTGATGCCACAGCCCCAGGGCACACCACCCCATGTGCCCAAAGATTGGTATCTGAAGTAAAATGGAATGTTTCTCAAAATGCTCACAGAACAAACCATGTTTATCACTGAGGCTCCTGTTCTGGCAGAGCAATATCTGACTTTCAGATTGTGGCAACAAATGGCCACAAATCGGTCAATAGTGAATGCAATGGTCAGCCAGACTGAGCAATCTTTCACGGCATAGCCCATGACAATGTTAAAACTGCACACTGCTGTGTAAAACAGGAAGGAAACTGGGAAATATTTGAAAAGCAGTGTTAAAAGTATGATATTGAACACAATGACCAGTAGATCAGCTGTCGCCATGGAAATCAGATAGAGAGAAGTACCTTTGGTGATGCCACACTTTCCGTGAAAGAGAATCACAATCGTCACTAGGTTAGCTGGAAGAGACATTGAAAAGTTATTCCATATGTGGGATCAGAGACCTTAACTGCTCCAGTGTGCACCAAGATCAACAACAACAAGTAAAGGAAAGAATTCAAATCGATGACCACCAGATGCCTCATAGTCCTTTATAGTCTACACTGAAATCTTTTTCAAAAATGTTCACGTTATATGTCAGGATATTGATAACCAAAATTGAGTTGTAACAGTCATCTGATTAATTCCAGATGTTAGCAAATTTTGAGAAGCTCAGCGAGCAAATTTACATACAGAATTGCAGATTTATTTTGTTTGGTTTGTGTGGAATGTTAATTGAGGGAGGGATATTGGTGAGGAATCCCAGGAGTACTGATGCCTTCTGATCTTTAATATCCAACAACACAAGCAGAAGTGGCTTTGTCTTGATATCACATCTAAGGTCAGCATCTCAGACTGCCCAATATACCAACAGAACTGCAGGAAAAGATTTGAATATTGCGCTGCAATTCTGAATTTACGTTCAACAAAGAATCTTCAGATTTAATGTTTACCACATATTGAACCAAAGTAAGTGAGGAGTGTGAGAAAGCTAAATTAACTGGGACTAATAAATCCAATATAGACAAGTGGATGAGCTGGTTGCAAGATGGACAAAATTGTCTCATTCTCCGTCGTTCCACTTCGAACTCTCCCTTGGACAACAAGACAAATGTGCACAGAGTGAATGAGTGATGATACATTTCCAACTGAAGATGGTGTGTGGCTTGGTGTGGAAATTGCAGGGGATGGTTTTCCCATATATCTGCTGCCCTTATCCTTTTAGATGGAAGTGATCATGGTTTTTACAGTGCTGTCTATGGAGCATTGGTGTATTTCTGCAGTTTAACTTAGCAATGGCATCCACTGTTGGTACCACAGTCCTGCACATTCTTCCAGTTCAGAATGAAAACCAAATTCCATGTTTGCTGTTTGGATTGAACCCCTCTCTCCCATTCCCTTCAGCAGTACATACCGGTCTCTAAACACTCACTAAAATAAAACATTGTTCCTTCAAAGCTCATTTGTTTCTCTTACCAATTGTATTCTATCTAACAATCCCTTCCAGTCTGCAGGTTGGCCAGTTAGCTTTACATCATTGACACCATCACATGTAGGGCTTACCACAAAGGCTAATTCCTTCTGTCAGAATTGGATTCCATTGATCATTCCTGCAATGTTATAAATTACACAAGTGTCCTGCATTCATGGGGATGCATAGACTGATGGATTGGTAGAGCACTGATGGTTCCCATTCACCTCATAACACTGGGCTTGTGATGCAGGTTTCTGTACCTCCCCTCAATTTTACACTGTGACCTGTTAGTTTAATCTTTAACCATTCTTAATCAGTGCACCTCTTTAAATGTCTAACTGCCATCTCCCTCCAGTACCTTCTCAGTCAGTGAATTGAGCTGACAACAATCCCTGGCTGGAAATGGAAATCTCCGTTCAGCTTTGGTCTGAGTAAGAACTGCAGAGAATCGATTTCCTCGGCTTACAAACATCTAGTCACCGGAACCATTCCACTCCTCTGTTCTATCAACACCATTGATCAGATGAAGCACTTTGTGAAACTTTCCAGTCCCTGGACAGTGTACAATTCTCTAAAATCTCTCTCTGTATCCACTGTTACCGAATTTCTTTTTTAAAAGATGTTCATTACAAACTTCACTTTACGGTGCGTGCTCAGGGACAGAATTCAAATCAAAGTAATGGTATTGCTTAAACATCAAGCCAATTTCCAAACCTTGACCTTGTACCACTGTGTACACTGTCTGTTCTCTGCCTAATGAAAGTCCTGGTATGGGAGACATCATTTTCCTTAGACTTGTTGTCATAATTTTAATCATCTCTATTGTTGAAAACTGCAGAAAGCTGCAACACAAAGAGACGTGGGGGAAACTTGTGCATGAAACACAGAAAGCGAACACGCAGGTGCAGCAGGTAATCGGGAAGGGCCATGGAATGCTGGCCCTTGTTGAAAGGGGGTTAAGAGTAGGGGAGTAGTGCAAGGTGCTGGGGAGACCACATCTGGAGAAATGTGAACAGTTTTGATCCCATTATTTCAGGAAGGTTAGCATTTTGTTTGAGACAGTTCAAAGAATGTTCACCAGAAAGATCCCTGACGTGGAGGGATTGTCTTATGATCGAAGGTTAAACAGGTTGGGAGTCTAGTCACTGCAGTTTAGATAATGGAAGGTCATATCATTGAAAGAATGAAGATTCTTAAGGGGCTGGACAGGGTAAATACTAACACAATGTTTCCCCTCTTGGGGAAGTCAAGGAAATAAAGGGCCCAGTCTCAGCGTGTAGGGTTGAAAATTTAAGATTGAGATGAGGAGGGATGTCTCATCTGAGGATTCTGAGTCTTTCATATTCTTGACCATTGATAGCTGTGGGGTATAAAATGACCTTTTGCATATCTTCGGTTCCATGACTAGATTTTTGATCAGTCGGGAATGAAGAGTTATGGGGAAAGAGAAGAATATGTGGAACGTCTGATCAGCCAAGATTTATTGGTGAAGCAGACTGGAGGGAAAATTCCTTCAAGGTTTAATCTACTGACGTCTCTACACACCCGCGTCCAACCCACCCCACACACACCTCCACATCATCTGCAGTTCTGAGAACATTGAGCAACCTCTCCTCTCTTCACATAACTGATAAAATTCTAATCAATTGGCACTGCAGCTTTCCTCCAATCAGACCATCCACATCCCGCTTCCAAACTAATCCATTAAATATTACACATAAAACACAGACCGAACTATAAACACCACATTCAGTAATGGGGAAGATCTCCTCACATGGAACACAGACAATTGCAAAGAAATGGAAGAAAGCGAATAAGATCTGTAGAATTATTGGTCCTTGCATTGTTAATGTTGGGTGACCTCATTCATTAACTCTCGCGCAGGGCTTGGAGTCTGGACTGAGCTCCTGGGATAACAATCAACACTCCCTTATACATGATTGTAAACACCGTGTGGTGTTAGTTCTAATCTATTAAGCAGTCTCTTTAAAAGCATCCACGTTACCTTTCACACTCCCACAACACTGGAATATTCCACATGGAAATGTAAAGGGATTGTGAACAGCACTCCCTAAAGAAAATTCCTTGAAAAAAATGTTATTTTCCAAACCTTGATTCTGACAGCATTTGTTTATCTTTATTTTGTTCATCATCTATTTTCTTTCAGTTTTGTTTCATGGGTCAGTCACTCAATCTAGTATGTTATTGTCGATGGTGGGTTTACATCCTGGAATTAAGGGACAGCTATAGGCTGCTGTCCTTTATCTTTTCAAGAGGATGTTCCCAACTGTACTTTGACTATTACGTAGCACAGAAATTGTACTTGCAATTGAAATAGTCTTAAAATAATAGGAAACATTATGTTTTTCAAGCAGATTTTTAAAATTCACATCAAACTCTTTTGTAATGAATGTCAATTTGTAACAAACTTACCGCTAAATAAAACAATAAAGCAATTACATGGACTCCAACCGAGCCCATTCCTGCTTCATCAGTTCCATCTTCATTCAACTGAGTACATTGGAACTCAGCTGAGCTCAGCTCATGGATATTTCACATGTCTGAACTCAGTCTGCTCGAGTTCAAAACAACACCCGGGTACAATGATTCCAATTCTAAAGGAATGTCAGGGCACGTCTAGTACCAGTTATGCGTTTGTGGAGATAGTGGAGACTGCAGTTGCTGGAGATTAGAGTCAAAACGAGTGGTGGTGGAAAAGCACAGAAGGGTCAGGCAGCATCTGAGGAACAGGAGATTTGATGTTTCAGAGCTCAGCTCTTCATCAGGAATGTGAGGGTTAGTGCAAAGGGGGCTGAGAGATAAATAGGAGGGTGGTAACTCGGAATGCAATTGGCGGATGAAGGTGAGGGGTGATGGTGATAGTCAGTGTGGCGGGTGGAGCCGATAGGTGGGAAGGAAGGTGGACAGTTAGGACAGTTCAAGAGGGTGGTGTCGAGTTGGAATGTTGGATCTGGGATAAGGTCGGGGGGAGAGGAGACGTGGAATCTGGTGAAATCGACATTGATCCCACGTGGTTGGAGAGTCCCAATGTGGAAGATGAGGCGATCTTCCACCAGACAGCGGGTGGCTAGAGTTTGATGGTGGAGGAGGCCCAGGATCAGCATGTTCACGGTGGTGTGGGAGGGGATGTTGGAGTGGTAGGGGGAGTTGAAGTGGTCGGTCACAGGGCAGAGAGTTTGTTTCGTGTCTGTGTGTGTGTGTGTGTCCTGGAAATGTTCTCTGAAACATTCAGCAAGTTGGTGCCCTGTCTCCCCGGTGTGTAGGAGACCACATTGAGAGCAACAAGCACAGTTGATGTGGTTCGGGAACATCTCTGTCAGATCTTGAGAGATTCTCTGCGGCCTTGGATGAAGTTGGGGTGAGACGTGATGTGGTAGGTTCTACACCTCTTGCAGTGGCAGGGTAAGGTGGCGTGAGTGAAGGGTGGGTTGGTGGGTGGTGGGCGTGAACCTAATTAGGGAGTCGTAGGGGGAATTGTCTCTGCAGAACAAGGATAAGGATGAAGAGGAAACTACATCCCTGGTTGCAGGGTCTGACTGTAGGTGGCGAAAATGGCGGAGGATGATTTGTTATTTCTGGATATTGGCACTTGGTACATTCCCTTGCCACCACTGTAGACGTAAAACTTGTGCCCACACCACACCCTCACCTGAATCTAAGGCCCAAAGGATCCTTCCACAACCGACAGAGATTTACATGTTCCTCCACACACCTTGTCTCCTGTGCCTATTGCTCTCGATATGGTCTCCCCTGCACTGGGGAGACAGGGCGCCAACTAGCTGAATGTCTCAGAGAACACCTCTGGGACACAGGCGTACAGCATCCTCACCAACCTGTGGCTGATCACCACAACTTCCCCTCCCACTCCACCAAGGACATGCAAGTCCAGGGTCTCCTCCACCGCCAAAGTCTGTCCACCCACTCCCTGGAGGAAGAACACCTCATCTTGTGCCTGGAATCAATATTGACTTCACCAGTTTCCTTCTCTCCTCTACCCCCACCTTATCTCAGATCTAACCCGCCAACTTGACACTGCCCTCTTGAACTGTCTTACCATCCATCCTACATCACTGCTATCTGCTCCAGCCATTGCTCTGAACTATCGCTGTCACCACCTCCACTTTCATTGACCTATATTCTTCCTAGCTACCTTCACCCCGCCATCCCCAGCCCCTCCCATTTGTCACCCAGCCCCCTTGGACACACTCCCTCACCCCGCATTCCTGATGTAGGGCTTATGCCCAAATCATCGACTCGCTTGCTCCTACTACGCTGCCTGACCAGTTATGTGACTGAGCCAATCACCAAGTTGCTGAATTTGTCCCAGTCTGGTTACTGTGCACTGCTGGACAGATCTGCTGCCAATTTTTTGCTCTGCATTTAAAGCATGGATCCTCTGTTATAAATCTTGATGGTGATGGATTAACTCATCAAATTATGAATGCAAAAGTTCTGACGTTGTTGCATTTTTTTTTTGTTTTGCACGCATTAGAACATTGAGCAAGTATACAACTTCAAGTGGAGCCCCAACAATGATACTGTGTGGGTTGGTGTTAAGACATGGACTGGGAATGTTAACACTTACCAATGAACATGTGGCAGTTGTTAAGGAAGTGATGAGGGAAATGAGCAGGGTATTTAAAGTTGGTCACAAAGTAGGTAAAGGCAGCTTTCCCCCTGATGGAGCCACTGGAAACTTGAGTTCTTGTGTGATCGAACGACCGAAATGACTCGTGTCACAGAAAGGTCAGTTGTGGTAGTTTCTGCATAACATGAAATTCAACGTTGCACCAAGAAAGCTGATCCATCTCTCCGTGTGTGACAATCAGGGTGAGGAAGTAGAGAAACATTCAAGATGGTCAGAACAGTGCCATCCTTCCCCAATGGTGTTTGGAATCGAATGGGAACCCAGTTAGGCTTCAATTTGATAAACCCTTAGTTATGCTTTATCTGTGTAAGGTCATCACTGTGTAAGGGACCGCTCCTCAGGAAGTTGGTACTGGCCTTTGGAGAATGTACAGAGTGGATTCAGCTGAATGATACGGGATGGGATTATGTCTGTAAAGGGGGAAAGGGGAACGGGTATGCGAGCGGGGCATGAAGTCTTAAAATTTGATACAAATGCATTGTAGAACTGATATCACAGAGTTCCTCAATGATTCAGGTAGATTGAGGATCTGGAAACCTTCCCCCGAATCACTAACCGTGCTGGGAATGAATTACATCCTGCATTATTAGCACGGGCACAATTCTCTGGTAGAGACAGACAAAGGGTGAGTGAGGAAAATGGAGCTGCACCATCTGACTGAATGATATGCAGCACCAGTGGGCTTCAGAATTCACCCTTTCTGGGTCTCTGAAAGTGGGGTTCAACTGTCCCTTTCAACAGGGGGGTTTTCAGGGAGAGCAGAGGAGAGGTGAGGGAGAGCTGTCAGAGCTCCTCTGTTGTCTCTCTCTCTCCAGTGCAATTACATCCCTCCAGAAATGTGCACTTTGGGGTCTGTGGTCTAATCAAGTTTAGCACTTGTGCACTGGAAATCAAGCCCCATTATTTCCTGAGTCATCAAAAATATGAACATTTATTTAAAGCAACAAATTGCCCAACAATACACATCGTGGTAAAAGAATACGGGCCTGCAGCTTTCTTTGCTATTTAACTGTTTAACATAATCAAACCAGTTTAAACCAATGACAAAAATTGCTGTGTTGAGTTGTCAATCTGTAATGAAAGTTTAATTGTTAGCTCTTTTATGTAATCCCATTCACACAAGCAAAACCAGAGAAGACACAAATATTATGTTTGTTATAAAATCTCAAGAAGGAAACACTATTCAGTCGTTCCAGTTGAGATGGCAGGGACTGATATGTTGTTCTCTTTCAGATTCTTTTGATCCCTTCCAAATGTTTGATGATGACATGAGTTTGCAGGAACACCAATTCTCAATTTCCCATTCGCTGTTTGAAAATGTGTTGTTTCTGTGTCTCTGGAAGTAACTTCCAATTGTCCTTTTTAACAGAGGGTTTTCAGAGAGAACAGAGGAACGCTGAGAAGGATTACCTATCTACCAGGGTGTATTCATTCAGTTCCCCATGCAGAAAGGGCAGAGAGTGATACGCATACTCTGTCTTCACAGGCTGGTACCGAACCCTGTATTCTCCACACAATGGGCTGTCGTGAGTGAGCAAGAGATTGTTACTTTGCTGAGCTCTCCTGAATACACCACAACTGGTGCAGATTGTAAAATGGATTCAAATCGTGTTTCTGATCAGAATGACACTGAATGCACACACAGACACACACACGCACACATACACACACACACATACACACACACTTAAACATATGTACACATTCTCACACACACACGAACACATACATACACACACACATACACACACATACACACACACGCACACATACACACACACGCACACACACACGTGCACACAAACATATGCACACATTCCCACACGCACACACACTCACACTCAAACATACGCACACATTCTCTCTCTCTCTCACACACACACACACACTCACACACACACTCATGCAGATACGCACACACACACACAGCCATATACCATCCACTCACACACGGACATGTACACACGCGCACACTCTCTTTTTTGGGATTACTTTCTTCTTTAAAGAAAAAACAATGAATATAAATCTCACAATTTTGATGGTCGTTCTCTTGTCCATTTCTGACACAGTGTCCTTTTGTTAAAAGCAACGCCTTTTCCTACTCGGATCCATGAACCAACAAAGTAAAAGTGCTCTCACTCTCTCGGCGGAGCAGGTAACGGCTGTCTGGTGGTGTTTTTTTTAAATTGCGGGTATAGTCCAGTTTTTGTTTTTTTTTAACGGCTGAAATGTAAATTTTTTTAAGCGCCTAGCGGACCCGGAAGCTGGTGTCGCGCTAGCTTACCTGGGAAGGTTTTTTTTCTTACAAAAGCCCGCAGGCGAGGAACCCGAGGCACTACAGGGGTAGAGCCTCCCACCCGCCCTCCTCCTCTAACCTGATAATAAGACCTATTGTGGTAAGCAGGTAATTGCTGCATTTTGCTTGTTTGTTTCTTTAGATCTAGTTTTTAAAGGTTACCTTTTAGAGGGATGGCAGCGAAGGCAGTGCAATGTTCCTCTTGCAACATGTATGAGATGAGGGAAGCCATTAGCGTCCCTGCTGATTACACTTGCAAGAAGTGCACCCATCTCCAGCTCCTCCAAGACCGTGTTAGGGAACTGGAGCTGGAGTTGGATGAGCTGAGGATCATTCGGGAGGCAGAGGTGGTCATAGATCAGAGCTTTAGGGAAGTAGTTACTCCGAAAGTTATAGACAGATGGGTGACAGTGAGGGGGCGTGGGAGGAAGCAGCCAGTGCAGGGACCTCCTGCGGTCATTCCCCTCAAGAACAAGTATACCGTTTTGGATACTTTTGGGGGGGATTACTTACCAGGGGTAAGCAACGAGGTTCAGGCCTCTGGCACGGAGCCTGGCCCCGTTGCTCAGAAGGGAAGGGTGGAGAAAGGTAGAGCGATTGTTATTGGGGACTCAATAGTTCGGGGCACAGATAGGCGGTTTTGCGGGGGCAACAGAGACTCACGATTGGTATGTTGCCTCCCAGGTGCAAGGGTACGTGATGTCTCTGATCGTGTTTTCCAGGTCCTTAAGGGGGAGGGGGAGCAGCCCCAGGTCATGGTCCACGTTGGCACCAACGATATAGGTAAGAAGAGGGGTGAGGATGTTAGGCAGGCTTTCAGCGAGCTAGGTTGGAAGCTCAGAGTTACACCAAACAGAGTTTGTTACCCGTGCCACGTGATAGAGAGACGAGGAATAGGGAGAGAGAACAGTTAAATACGTGGCTACAGGGATGGTGCAGGAGGGAGGGATTCCGGTTTCTGGACAACTGGGGTTCTTTCTGGGGAGGTGGGACCTCTATAAACAGGGTGGTCTGCACCTGAACCTGAGGGACACCAGTATCCTTGGGGGGAGGTTTGCTAGTGCTCTTTGGGAGGGTTTAAACTAACTCTGCAGGGGCATGGGAACCTGGACTGTAGCTTTAGGGTACAGGACCTTGAGTGTAGGGAGGTTAGGAACATGGCATCGATCTCGAAGGAGGGTGCCTGTAAACAGGAAGGTGGCTTGAAGTGTGTATACTTCAATGCCAGAAGTATAAGAAATAAGGTAGGTGAGCTTGCAGCGTGGGTTGGTACCTGGGACTTCGATGTTGTGGCCATTACAGAGACGTGGGTAGGACAGGGACAGGAATGGCTGTTGCAGGTTCCAGGGTTTAAATGTTTTAGTAGGGTCAGAGATGGGGGTAAAAGAGGGGGAGGTGTGGCATTGCTTGTCAAGGATAGTATTACAGCGGTGGAAAGGTTGATGGAGGAAGACTTGTCATCTGAGGTAGTTTGGGCGAAGGTTAGAAATAGGAAAGGTGAGGTCACCCTGTTAGGAGTTTTCTACAGGCCTCCTAATAGTCCGAGAGAAGTAGAGGCAAGTATTGCGAGGATGATTCAGGAGAAGAGTGAAAGTAGCAGGGTGGTTGCTATGGGGGACTTTAACTTCCCAGATATTGACTGGGAAAGCTATAGCTCGAGTTCGTTAGATGGGTCGGTGTTTGTCCAATGTGTGCAGGAGGGTTTCCTGACACAATATGTAGACAGGTCAACAAGAGGTGAGGCCATACTGGATTTGGTTCTAGGTAATGAACCAGGCCAGGTGTTAGACTTGGAGGTAGGTGAGCACTTCGGGGACAGTGACCACAACTCGGTGACTTTTACTCTAGTGATGGAGAGGGATAATTGTGCACTGCAGGGCAAGAGTTATAGCTGGGGGCAGGAAAATTATGATGCGGTGAGGCATGACTTAGGATGCGTGGATTGGAAAAATAGGCTTCAAGGGAAGAACACAAATGATATGTGGAGCTTGTTCAAGGAACAGCTAATGGTTGTCCTTGATAAGTATGTACCAGTCAGGCAGGGAGTAAAGGGTCTTGTAAGGAAGCCGCGGTTTAATAAGGGATTAGAATCCCTTCTGAAAGGGAAGTAGGCGGCATATGTAAAGATGAGGCGTGAAGGTTCAGTTGGGGCGATTGAGAGTTATAAGGTAGCCAGGAAGGATCTAAAGAGAGAGCTAATAACAGCGAGAAGGGGACATGAAAAGTCCTTAGTTGGTAGGATTAGGGAAAACCCAAAGGCTTTCTATAGGTATGTCAGGAATAAAAGAATGACTAGGGTAGATATCGGTCCAGTCAAGGATAGTAGTGGGAAGTTGTGCATGAAGGCGGAGGAGATTGGAGAGACACTAAATCAATACTTTTCGTCAGTATTCACTCAGGAACAGGACACTGTTGCTGATGTGAATATTGAGTCACAAGTGATTAGAATGGATGGCCTTGAGGTACGTAGGGAAGAGGTCTGGGGAATACTGGAAAGGATGAAAATAGGTAAGTCCCCTGGGCCTAATGGCATTTATCCTGGGATCCTCTGGGAAGCTCGGGAGGAGATAGCGGAGCCATTGGCCTTGATTTTTATGTCGTCGTTGTCTACGGGAACAGTGCCAGAGGACTGGAGGATAGCGAATGTGGTCCCCTTGTTCAAGAAGGGGAGTAAGGATAGCCCTAGTAACTATAGGCCAGTGAGACTCACTTCTGTTGTGGGCAAAGTCTTAGAGAGAATTGTAAGGGATAGGATTTATGAACATCTGGATAGGAATAATGTGATCAAGGATAGTCAGCATGGTTTTGTGAAGGGCAGGTCGTGCCTCACAAACCTTATTGAGTTCTTTGAGAAGGTGACCAAAGAAGTGGACGAGGGTAAAGCAGTAGATGTGGTGCATATGGATTTTAGCAAGGCGTTCGATAAGGTGCCCCATGGTAGGCTATTGCAAAAACTACGGAGGTATGGCATTTAGGGTGCATTTGAGGTTTGGATTAGGAATTGGCTGGCTGGAAGGAGACAGAGGGTAGTAGTTGATGGTTCATCTTGGAGCGCAGTTACGAGCAGTGTTCCACAAGGATCTGTTTTGGGACCATTGCCGTTTGTCATTTTTATAAATGACCAGGAAGAGGGGCTTGGACGCTAGGTGAGCAAGTTTGCGGATGACACGAAAGTCGGTGGAGTTGTGGACAGTGAAGAAGGATGTGACAGGTTACAGCGGGATATAGATAAGTTGCAGAGCTGAGCAGAAAGGTGGCAAATGGAGTTCAATGTAGCTTAGTGTGAAGTCATTCACTTTGATAGGAGTAACAAGAAGATGGATTACTGTGCTAATGGTAGACTACTTGGTCGTGTGGATGAGCAGAGGGATCTTGGTGTCCATGTACACAGATCTCTGAAAGTTGCCACCCAGGTAAATAGTGCTGTGAAGAAGGCATATGGTGTACTGGGCTTTATTGGTAGAGGAATTAAGTTCCAGAGTCCTAAGGTCATGTTGCAGTTGTATAAGACTCTTGTGCGGCCGCATCTGGAGTATTGTGTGCAGTTTTGGTCGCCATACTAGAGGAAGGATGTGGAGGCATTGGAACGGGTGCAGAGGAGGTTTACCAGGATGTTGCCTGGCATGGTAGGAAGATCGTATGAGGAAAGGCTGAGGCACTTGGGACTTTTCTCATTGGAGAAAAGAAGGTTTAGGGGAGATTTGATAGAGGTGTACAAGATGATTGGGGTTTAGATAGGGTTGACAGTGAGAACCTTTTTCCACTAATGGGGTCAGCTGTTACTAGGGGACACAGCTTTAAATTAAGGGGTGGTAGGTATAGGACAGATGTTAGGGGTAAATTTTTTACTCAGCTCGTTGTGAGTTCATGGAATGCCCTGCCTGTAGCAGTGGTGGACTCTACCTCTTTATGGTCATTTAAGCGGGCATTGGATAGGCATATGAAGATTATTGGGCTAGTGTAGGTTAGGTAGGCTTCGGTTGGCCCAACATCGAGGGCCGAAGGGCCTGTACTGCACTGTATTTTTCTATGTTCTATGTTTTGAATCCACCACTGTGAACAGAAATGTGGAGGAGACGGTGTTGGACTGGGATGGACAAAGTCAGAAGTCACACAACACCAGGTTATAGTCCAACAGGGTTATGGAGCGAAGCCCCTTCGTCAGATGTCGGGAGAGTGAAACTCATGGACACAGAATTTATGGACAGAAAGATCAAGGGGATGCAGAGAGATTAAAGATCCCACAAGTCCCTGCAGGTGACCAAGGGTGTTAGACGGTGGGAGCTGCCCGGGTTTCCTCCAGATGCTCCAGTTTCCTCCCACAATCCAAAAGACATGCAGATCAGGTGGATTGGCCATGCTCAATTGCCCATAGTGTTAGGGGCATTAGTCAGGGGTACATAAGCGGCGTGGGAATGTGTCTGGGTGGGTTACTCTTTGGCGGATGTGTTGGGCTGAAGGGCCTGTTTCCACACTGTAGGGTACTGAATCAATTCTCTCAAAAGGAAGATTTTACAGAGATAGAACAGTATGGTGGGGTTATGTTCAATGTGACATGAACCCAAGGTCAGAGTTGAGGTTGGCTTCATGGTTACAGGACTTAGCTATCAGTTTCTGCTTAGTAATTCTGTGTTGTCAATTATCTCAAAGGCTGCCATGGAGAACGCATTCCTGGAGATCAGAGGCTGAATATTCTTAACCCCTGAAGGAGGCAGCAAACATTCCTGTCAGGGATATTGCTGCACAGTGTCCTTTCATCAGTTGTCATAGCGTCTGCCTGGTCTCGCCGATGCAATCAAAATAAACATTCCTTGATTTTTGGCAGATACAAAAAGCTCTCGTTCACTCATCTCCTTCAGAGAAGAGAAAACGACCATCCGACCTTAGTGTGACCTTCCATGTGGCTCCAGACCCACAGGAACGTGCCTCACTCTGAACTCCTCCCAGGAAAGTTAGGGATGGGTCATAATTTTAGCTGGTCAAACCAATCCCAATGATATCCCTTGACTGAATGAACACAGTTGTGAATGAATGCAGAACCAACAGATGGAGAGAATGAGAAAGGAATGGAAGTAAAAAGAGAGATGTGGACAAATTATGAATGTTTGAGGGGAGACATAGCTTCCATGAAGTGTCTCATGTTGAACGTATCACATTAAGCATTAAATGTTTTGTTTCCTGGTGAATATTTTGAGTGTGCGTGATTGTTATTCATCTGACATTTGTAAAAGGAATCAAGACACAACTCCCATAACATACATTTTTCTTCATGTTGTGTCGACACAAATTAGGATGTCAAACTTGTGAAAGGATAGAAGTCAAACAAAGACACAATGCCCACAAGATGTGTTTTTCTTCACTTTTATTCCTTTCCCCCTGAGCTCTCTCTCAGACATGGACAGAAACACCCCCAATGTTTTGTGAAGGAGAGAAAAGGAGGTGAGGGAAATTTTCCACGTCCCACGGCTCAAGCAGACAATTTCTCCTCTTCATCTCTTTACGTGGAGAATAACAGGGGAATTCAGGTGAGACATGAAGATTGGAGAGAACTCAGAGATGGGCACAAACTGTGTGGGGTACTTCAGTCTCAATCACTTTTCTTATTTTGATATAGGGATACATTCATGGATGAAAGTGAAGGAATATTTCAGAGCCCTCTTCAGCTCCTCTCTGAATTTACTCTGGGTCAGGGCATAAAGGGCAGTGTTTGTACAGGAGCTCAGGTAGAAGAGCACAGTCCCAGATATGTCAGCGATCATAACAGGATGGTCATAACTGGGGTAAAATGGTTGTTGGTAATCTGCATCAGTAAGAAAACACTGACCTTGGGCATCGACAACAATATAAAACTGCCCAAGACAACAAACAGCAGGATGATGGATTTCCGCCTGTTGACCATCTCTGCATCTCCTCTCTGGTCCCTGTTACTGGGAGCTCGGAGACCCCTGCGTGCCCGATTTGCCAAGACAATGTGCCTGACGGTCAGAGCATTGAACAGCAGGATCAGGAGGTAGGGGATCAATGGGTTCAGCAGCTGGTGGATCCAGAAAATTGTCACCCATCCTGACAAGGTGTAGACCTCTGGTCTGATGCCACAGCCCCAGGGCACACCACCCCATGTGACCAAAGATTGGTATTTGTAGTAAAATGGAATGTTCCTCAAAATGCTCACTGAACAAACAATGGTCACCACCAAGGCTACTGTTCTGGCAGAGCAATATCTGGCTTTCAGATTGTGGCAACAAATGGCCACAAAGTGGTCAATAGTGAAAGTGATGGTCAGCCAGACAGAGCAGTCAGTCATCGCATAGCCCATGATGTAGTTAGTACGGCACACTGCTGTGTAAAACAAGAAGGAAACTGGGAAATATTTGAAAGCCAGTGTTATAAGTATAATGTTGAAGACAATGACCAGTAGATCAGCTGTTGCCATGGAAATCAAATAGAGAGAAGTACCCTTGCTGATGCCACACTTCCCACGAGAGAGAATCACAATCGTCACTAGGTTTGCTGCAAGAGACATTGAAAAGATATTTCATCTGTGGGATCATGAATGTTCAGTGTCACAGTGGGCACCAAGATCACAAACAGAGACATGGTTCCAACAACAAGTACAGGGAGGAGTTCAAATGGATAACCACCAGATGTGTCATGGAACTTTATCTTCTACACTTTGAGCAAAGATCACTTTAGAATTCAGGAAATGAGTACCCAACATTGAACAACATCCGATAAGCACTAATCTCATTAATTCAAGATATTTCTTGCTACCTTAGTGTGGGATATTGACTGAGCGAGGGAGATTGGTGAGGAAATCCAGGATTACTAGTGTGTTGGGATCTTTCTTATCCAATAACACAGGCAGAAGTGCCTTTAGCTTGAAATCACATTAAAGAGCAGCCTCTCAGACTGCCCAGTACCTGGCAGCATTACTCTGCAGGACAGGTGTGAATAATGTGCTACAATTCTGGAATTCACTTTCAACACAGAATCTTCAGATTCAACTTTTACCACACATTGAATCAAAGTTCGTGAATAGGGTCAGAAAGCTAAATGAAGGGGAGTCACCAATACACAATACGCAATTTGGAGAGCTAACTACAAGATTGTCTCATTCAAAGTTGTTCCAGACAGAGCTCTCCCTTGTACAATGAGATAAATGTGACCAGAGTGAATGACTACAGACACTAGTCAATGTATTCATGACTGAGAACAGACAGGAGTTGAAATGACCTCCTAGAAAATCCCTGTGAGGTGTTGGAATTCACACCCAGAGTAAATGACTAAAGCTATGGCTATCCTCATATTCTGCATTAGATTAGTAAGGCGCGCTGATGAAACATAAATCTAATAAAATCTTTATCTTCGTGTACAGCATAAATAAGAACTTGGTCTGTCAGTGACCAACAGCACCATTTTTCTCATAGCCCTCTCTGAACTACACAAAGTTATTCAAAATAACATTGACATTGGAAAACAAACTAAATTAACTCCTTCATAAAAATCGACTTTCCATTTGAGTGGTGTTCTTAAAAATCATTAACAAACTGAAATTGAAATCTTTACTCTACAAAAACTGAAGTCTGGGTGTTGAGTTAATAGTGATTTTAATCAATGTGCAAAGTTTGAATATCATTGCTCTGTGAACCATGAGTTCTCTTCGTGGAAGGGAGCAACTAGCAGCTACAAGATAGTAGGGAGTCACCAATAAAATGACACAGTAATTGTAAAGAGGTGTTTTCTTATCAAGACAATGCTGGGCATTGAATTGATTATACAACTGGAAATTGAGTTTTTTTTTTTATTCAGTCTTGACTTAAGGGTGTAGCTGTTTGTTCCAGTGAGACTCACTCATCCCTAGTTGCACCTTTGAAAAGGTGGGGGGTGAGCTGCCTTCTTGAACCGCTGCAGTCCATGTGCTGTAGGGTAGACCCACAATGTCCCTGATGGAGGGAATTCCAGGATTCTGACCCAGGAAGGAAAGGCCGATATATTTCCAAGTCAGGATGGTGAGGGGCTCGGAGGGGAACTTGCAGGGGGGTGGTGTTCCATGTATCTGCTGTCCTTGTCCTTCCCATGTTCCCTTGTCCTTCATCATTGTCTTGGAAATTGCTGTCGAAGGAGCCTTGGGGATATTTCTGTGTTAACATCTTGTTGATGGTACACATCGATGGTACCATAAACCTGCATATTCTTCCACTCCAGACTGAAAACAAAATTCCACCCAGGGTGCCTGGAAAGAACCCCCTCTCCCATTCCCTTCAGCAGTACATCCAGTCTCCCCCACTCACTACCATGAAACAGTGTTCCTTCAAAGCTCATTTGTTCCTCTTGCCCATTATATTCTATCAAACCATCCCTTCAGTTTGCAGACTCCACACAGTCAGTTAACTGAGGTGGGAATTGAACCGGGTCTCTGGCGCGGTGGTTAGCACTGCTGCCTCACAGCGCTAGAGACCCGGGTTCAATTCCCACCTCAGGTTATGACTATGTGGAGTTTGCACGTTCTCCCCGTGTCTGCGTGGGTTTCCTCCGGGTGCTCCGGTTTCCTCCCACAGTCCAAAAGATGTGCAGGTCAGGTGAATTGGCCATGCTAAATTGCCCGTAGTGTTTAGGTAATGGGCAAATGTAGAGGTATGGGTGGGTTGCACTTCGGAGGGTCGGTGTGGACTTGTTGGGCCAAAGGGCCTGTTCCCACACTGTAAGTAATCTAATCTCCTCACCTGGAACACAGACAATTGCAAAGAAATGGAAGAAAGCGAATGCGATCTGTAGAATTATTGGTCCTTGCATTGTTCATGTTGGGTGACCTCATTCATTACTCTCGCGCTGGGCTTGGAGTCTGGACTGAACTCCTGAGATAAGAATCAACACTCCCTTATACATGATCGTAAACACCGTGTGTGACATTGGGTGTTAGTTCCAGTTACTAAACACTCTCTTCAAAGCCATCCATATTACATTGTGCATTCCCATAACACCGGTTATATTCCATGTGGAGCTGCTAAAGGATTGTGAACAGCACTCCTGAAGGAATATTTCTCAAAAATAAGTGCACTTGTTTACCAAAACGTGTTCTGACAACATGTGTTTTTCTTCATTTGGTTCATCATTCGCTTTGCTCAGTTTTGTTTCACGTGTCAGTCGCTCAGTATTATTGTTATCTACGGAGGGTTTGCTTTTGGATTCAGGGACTACAAGGAGATTGCTGCCCTTATCTTCTCGAGAGACGTTCCCTACTGTGCTTTGAATATTAACTAGCACAGGAA